>NC_092342.1:244475000-244580000 GCF_046630445.1 Rutidosis leptorrhynchoides | reverse complement strand
TTTTGAGTGTTTTTGGAGTTCCTAGAGTTCTCACACTAAAAAAGTTCTCACTGGATCCTCTATATTCTATATATATATATATATATATATATATATATATATATATATATATAATATACTACGGAGTATATAATTTTTTAATGACTTATCCCTTAGAAAGTTTCCACACATTTCTATAATTGATATATATTTATTATATAGAAAAATCTAACTTGTGTTCTAAGGGCATAAGTTAGCCAAACCCTTATTTTATTATATCGATATAATATCGTAGATATTAAAAATTAATTTTGATCATCGATTTTTAATGATTAATCTTTTAGTGTCTTCATCACACTATAAGTGTCAATTTAATTTGATAACTTTTTGTACATCAATTAAAAATATATTCCCTCTACTATAACTTACTTTGATTTGTTGAAGTATATAAATAAATGGTGGGTCACAAAGTTATCCAATTTTAGATGTGCATATGTCATGTATTTAACATGTAAGTGAACACAAGTATAAAGTATAAATATTTATGCATCACATTTTAGTCACGTCTTTCATTGTCACACACACACATTAGGTGTTTCCCCCCCTCAAACTCTCTCAAATACATTGAGAAACTTGTGCTTAACTTGCGACATTAGCTTGATCCTTATTGAGCTAATTGTTGAAGAAAGCCATGGAATTTAATTGTGACTACAATTGAATTCACGTGCTAGTTCATTGTATGAATATCAATTATCAATATCAAATTCATATTATTTAGATCTGAGATTGCTGTTATCATATTCATGATCCTCATCTTCAACATTCATCACCTTCAACCTAAACCTATGTGTACATGATCAAATACTTAACCTAAACATAAATTGAAGCTAAACATTAGACATTTCAATTGGTATTAGAGCAGAAGAGTCATATCTCATCGATCTACAACTTCAATTTCATTTAAATTCCATATTCATGCGTCTGCTTACGAACTTCATCTTCATCATTATGAACTCAAAAATTCGAAATCATTATTTGATGTTATTCAACTCAATCCGATCATAATCATTAACAGAAGCTTCGTGAATCATCAGATCTCATTAGCATCAACAGATTAAAGGAATTTTGATTCGTGTTCTTCCTAACCCGAAAAAGTCAAGGTGATTTAGCCTCCGGTACAATCTGGAACGAATTAGTCAAAAGTAAAAATGCAAAGTTGCTTAGGATCACTTCGTGAAGCTTTCTACAAAGTTTGAAGATCTAATTCGTTGAATCGGGTTCTAATTTTGAAGTCAAAGGTTCGGCTATAAAAGTTAACCGAATGTTCATGGATCAAATTCGATCGATACTTGATGTTTTAGGTGAAATTGATTGTCAGGGAAGGTTACATACATGATTTAGAACATCTTTCAAAAAGGATTCGTTATCTAAAAACATCTTAATCGAAAAATTTGATTTGAGGTTCATATGAAGGTTTCGAGACTATTATGCGCTGATTTTTATATTCTGGAATTTTTATGGCCTTGAATCTTCATACAAACTTTAATCGCTGCTATATGATGAGGAAATCATGACCTAAAATGTTCAAAATTGTGAATTTGATTTCAAGTTCATAAGCTTGAACCTCGTCACTGTTCATCAGCGATTTCTCGAGTTTTATGTACCTTTGGCAGATTATTCATCTCATTTATTCTTCATCGTTGCATAAGGAGGATTCTACAATCGATTTTCGGACGAGTTCAAACGGATTAAGTTTTTTTGTCAAAATGAAGTTGCAGCAAAGAAGGATACTCGAACCTGGTTCTTGGAATCTAGACATTACTTTCGTGATGAGATGGATACTAGTCACGTGGTTCCTCATTTAATTTGACTTAAATGGCACGTGATCCTGCAACAATATGAATTTAAGTCATCATGTGGGGCAACAAGAGGTGCAATGAATCTGGATGGGATTTGGTGTGATGGGCTTGACATAGTTTTTATGGATCTTGATGACCAACATGAAATCAAGTTGCCCAAAGTTTTCAATATTATCAAAAATCGGATTCGGTGAAGATGACAAGGTCGATGATTATACCTATTTTTGCGCTACAATGTAAAATCCATCTACATCAACCACATAAAAAATGATGCTTTATTGTATGTAAAGATCATTTTGGGGGAGAATGTCATATGGTTTATGTATGACTCTTGTGAATGTACGGTACAAGATTCGAACTTTAAAGAAAGAATTGTTTTTTGAGGGGGAGCTTGGGATTCGAAGAAGATTCCACATCATATGGGGAGTTTAAAGATCAAGCTACCAAACCAATAGACACTGATCGAGATGAGAGCCCATGTACTTTGAAGGGGGAGCTTCTAGAGTTTCAACACTTCGTCTCAAGTCAAGCAAAGTCTAGATGAAAAGTGACGATCAATCATCACAATGCACATCTAGGGGGAGATTGTTGGGTCACAAAGTTATCCAATTTGAGATGTGCATATGTGATGTGTTTAGCATGTAAGTGAGCATAAGTATAGAGTACAAATACTTATGCATCACATCTTAGTCACTTAGGTCTTTCATTGTCACACACACACATTAGGTATTTCCCTCCTCAAACTCTCTCAAACACATTAAGAGACTTGTGCTTAACTTACGACATTAGCTTGATCCTTATTAAGCTAATTGTTGAAGAAAGCCGTGGAATTCAATTGTGACTACAATTGAATTAACGTGCTAGTTCATTGTATGAATATCAATTATCAATATCAAATTCATATTATTTAGATATGAGATTGTTGTTATCATATAGTTATGATTTTCATCTTCAACATTCATCACCTTCAACCTGAACCTATGCGTACATGATCAGATACTTAACCTAAACATGAACTGAAGCTAAACAATACACATTTCAATAAAGTAAACACGTCATATGTAACATCTGAAAATGTATTGTGGATGTGAAGAGAGGTAGTACGAGTATTATTTAAACATTTTTCATCATTTTTCCTTGGATTAATAAGACACGGATTATCAAGGCACTAATAATTTGAAACTTTTGTTGTAGCTCATGTGGTAGTGGTCTACCTCTCTTAACGATAAGTAAGGAGTTCGACTCCCGTGAGGGGCAACATTGCACACAAGGTTGCCCCTTAACCCTTGAATTCTACTCAAGGGTGCCTTCAGCACATCACGTTGTGGGTGCAGTGAGGGAGGGAGTTTACCGCGCATGCCTTCGGATTGGGCCGGGTTTCCTTCTGGACAGTAGTTGGCGGAAGGTTATGCAACTACGAGATATGAACACGTGAGTTGTAACACCCCATATTTTAGGTGAGTAACAACGTTTTAGATGTCGTCGGTAAAAGTGCCACTAAAAAGCTGAAAAGTGCCACTAAAGCCAGGATGCATTAAAAAGTGCCACTAAATTTGAGTTAAAGACTTGCGCGGATTTTTTCAATTAAGGAGTTGTAGCACCCAGTTTTCTGTGAGTGGAACGACGTTCCAAAGAGGAGGAACAATGTTCCAGGTGAAGGAACGACGTTCCAAAACTAGAAACGACGTTTCAGAACTAGGAACGACGTTGTGATCAAGGGAAATGGGTACCAGTAAACAGAACAAGCTAGATGCTGTTTCAGGAACAACGTTCCTCTTAAAAAGAACAACGTTCTTAATTTGGAATGATGTTCCATGGTATAGAACGACGTTCTGGCGATAGATCTGTGTTTATAACCCGTTTTAAGGGTTTTAAATGAGGGGAAATTAGGTCTTTTCACTTATGGACGAGCTTATACCTGGTGAACTAACCCTAATCTCATTTATACTTCATTTCACACCTACTCAAACACTCTCAAACTTTCTAGAGTGAGAAACTCATTTCCTAGTGACAGAAAGCTTAGATTGGAGGTGAAGGAGGTTGAATCTCACCGAAGTGCAAGAGTTAACTTTGTTCATCTTGCTTCTAGCTACGTGGTGATAGTGGTGGTAAGTGTTAACTCCGATTTTCATTCAATTTGAGGTTAGGGTTTGGATTTGCTTATTCTTGATAAGACCCATCTAGCTCACAAATGGGTGTTTGAAGCTAGTTGTGGGTGTTGATAACCCTTGTTGGTGGGTTTTGGGTTGGAAAACGTTTTGGTCATGTGTAGATTTGTAATTTGCGGCATAATCACTAGTAATAGTGGTTTTTTTGGTGAATGGAACCCAAATGGGTGTCTTTGGAAGTTGATTTTGGGTGTAAACCCAATTTGGGTCAAAATGAGTCATTTGGTGGAATTGGGTCATGAAGTGCTTCTAGCACTTGACCATGTGTTGTATTTAGTTGAGTTAGGGATCAATTCACTAGCTTCTAGTGATTTGGGGAATTTGGGTCTTATTTGACCTAGTTGGTATTTTAGGTGCAATTTGGGTCAAAGTTGCACTTGTGGATTTTTGGGTCAAGCTATTAGTGTTTATAGATTGATGTTGTATTTGTGATAGGTGACTTGCTCTCGGATCAAGCAGAAAGTCCTACAAAGGTTGAGACTCATCGAATTGCTCAAAGTGAGTGGAGTATTTATATGTGTGTGTATATAAATTGTTTACTTGCGGATTAGTGGCGAGTACTATCCGATTGTGAAGGATTTTACTCTTTGTTGGCCACTTGATGCATTGTGGTGAGTGATGTCTCTATTAATGACTAGCTCTTTGTTGGCCACATTGTATTTGGGGAAAAGTGGTGAGTGCGAATACTTTGAAGTCCACTCTTTGTTGGCCACTTGGTGAGGATGCGGGAAGTGTTACCAATTGAGACCATACTTTTCGTTGACCACATTCGGGTGTATATGGTGGTGCAATCCGAGAGGCGCCTTTGTTGGCCAAGTACAAGAGTTGTTGGTGGTATTCATTTGATGATTAGCACATTTGGGAATGGTTAACTATTTTTGTGTCGTATGTTGTATATTGGTAGTGTACCGTGTTATATTCTTGTTTATGCAATTAACATGCTAGCTTGTACTTGGTTGTGTATATTTGCTTTAGGGATACTCATGTATGCGGTTATGTGTAAGTTGCGTGTAGTGACCCGAACTTTTCCATGTTTATATATATTAATTGAGATTGATATTTACATGATTAAATGTTTCCAACATGTTAAACAATCAAACGTGTTAAGACTTGATTAATTGAAATAGGTTTCATATAGACAATTGACCACCCAAGTTGACCGGTGATTCACGAACGTTAAAACTTGTAAAAACTATATGATGACATATATATGGTTATATATATAGTTAACATTATATTATGATAAGTAAACATATCATTAAGTATATTAACAATGAACTACATATGTAAAAACAAGACTACTAACTTAATGATTTTGAAACGAGACATATATGTAACGATTATCGTTGTAACGACATTTAATGTATATATATCATATTAAGAGATATTCGTACATCATAATATCATGATAATATAATAATTTAAAATCTCTTTTGATATTATAAACATTGGGTTAACAACATTTAACAAGATCGTTAACCTAAAGGTTTCAAAACAACATTTACATGTAACGACTAACGATGACTTAACGACTCAGTTAAAATGTATATACATGTAGTGTTTTAATATGTATTTATACACTTTTGAAAGACTTCAATACACTTATCAAAATACTTCTACTTAACAAAAATGCTTACAATTACATCCTCGTTCAGTTTCATCAACAATTCTACTCGTATGCACCCGTATTCGTACTCGTACAATACACAGCTTTTAGATGTATGTACTATTAGTATATACACTCCAATGATCAGCTCTTAGCAGCCCATGTGAGTCACGTAACACATGTGGGAACCATCATTTGACAACTAGCATGAAATATCTCATAAAATTACAAAAATATGAGTAATCATTCATGACTTATTTACATGAAAACAAAATTACATATCCTTTATATCTAATCCATACACCAACGACCAAAAACACCTACAAACACTTTCATTCTTCAATTTTCTTCATCTAATTGATCTCTCTCAAGTTCTATCTTCAAGTTCTAAATGTTCTTCATAAATTCCAAAAGTTCTAGTTTCATAAAATCAAGAATACTTTCAAGTTTGCTAGCTCACTTCCAATCTTGTAAGGTGATCATCCAACCTCAAGAAATCTTTGTTTCTTACAGTAGGTTATCATTCTAATACAAGGTAATAATCATATTCAAACTTTGGTTCAATTTCTATAACTATAACAATCTTATTTCAAGTGATGATCTTACTTGAACTTGTTTTCGTGTCATGATTCTGCTTCAAGAACTTCGAGCCATCCAAGGATCCATTGAAGCTAGATCCATTTTTCTCTTTTCCAGTAGGTTTATCCAAGGAACTTAAGGTAGTAATGATGTTCATAACATCATTCGATTCATACATATAAAGCTATCTTATTCGAAGGTTTAAACTTGTAATCACTAGAACATAGTTTAGTTAATTCTAAACTTGTTCGAAAACAAAAGTTAATCCTTCTAACTTGACTTTTAAAATCAACTAAACACATGTTATATATCTATATGATATGCTAACTTAATGATTTAAAACCTGGAAACACGAAAAACACCGTAAAACCGGATTTACGCCGTCGTAGTAACACCGCGGGCTGTTTTGGGTTAGTTAATTAAAAACTATGTTAAACTTTGATTTAAAAGTTGTTATTCTGAGAAAATGATTTTTATTATGAACATGAAACTATATCCAAAAATTATGGTTAAACTCAAAGTGGAAGTATGTTTTCTAAAATGGTCATCTAGACGTCGTTCTTTCGACTGAAATGACTACCTTTACAAAAATGACTTGTAACTTATTTTTCCGACTATAAACCTATACTTTTTCTGTTTAGATTCATAAAATAGAGTTCAATATGAAACCATAGCAATTTGATTCACTCAAAACGGATTTAAAATGAAGAAGTTATGGGTAAAACAAGATTGGATAATTTTTCTCATTTTAGCTACGTGAAAATTGGTAACAAATCTATTCCAACCATAACTTAATCAACTTGTATTGTATATTATGTAATCTTGAGATACCATAGACACGTATACAATGTTTCGACCTATCATGTCGACACATCTATATATATTTCGGAACAACCATAGACACTCTATATGTGAATGTTGGAGTTAGCTATACAGGGTTGAGGTTGATTCCAAAATATATATAGTTTGAGTTGTGATCAATACTGAGATACGTATACACTGGGTCGTGGATTGATTCAAGATAATATTTATCGATTTATTTCTGTACATCTAACTGTGGACAACTAGTTGTAGGTTACTAACGAGGACAGCTGACTTAATAAACTTAAAACATCAAAATATATTAAAAGTGTTGTAAATATATTTTGAACATACTTTGATATATATGTATATATTGTTATAGGTTCGTGAATCAACCAGTGGCCAAGTCTTACTTCCCGACAAAGTAAAAATCTGTGAAAGTGAGTTATAGTCCCACTTTTAAAATCTAATATTTTTGGGATGAGAATACATGCAGGTTTTATAAATGATTTACAAAATAGACACAAGTACGTGAAACTACATTCTATGGTTGAATTATCGAAATTGAATATGCCCCTTTTTATTAAGTCTGGTAATCTAAGAATTAGGGAACAGACACCCTAATTGACGCGAATCCTAAAGATAGATCTATTGGGCCTAACAAACCCCATCCAAAGTACCGGATGCTTTAGTACTTCGAAATTTATATCATATCCGAAGGGTGTCCCGGAATGATGGGGATATTCTTATATATGCATCTTGTTAATGTCGGTTACCAGGTGTTCACCATATGAATGATTTTTATCTCTATGTATGGGATGTGTATTGAAATATGAAATCTTGTGGTCTATTGTTACGATTTGATATATATAGGTTAAACCTATAACTCACCAACATTTTTGTTGACGTTTAAAGCATGTTTATTCTCAGGTGAATATTAAGAGCTTCCGCTGTTGCATACTAAAATAAGGACAAGATTTGGAGTCCATGTTTGTATGATATTGTGTAAAAACTGCATTCAAGAAACTGATTTCGATGTAACATATTTGTATTGTAAACCATTATGTAATGGTCGTGTGTAAACAGGATATTTTAGATTATCATTATTTGATAATCTACGTAAAGCTTTTTAAACCTTTATTTATGAAATAAAGGTTATGGTTTGTTTTAAAAATGAATGCAGTCTTTGAAAAACGTCTCATATAGAGGTCAAAACCTCGCAACGAAATCAATTAATATGGAACGTTTTTAATCAATAAGAACGGGACATTTCAGTTGGTATCCGAGCGTTGGTCTTAGAGAACCAGAATTTTGCATTAGTGTGTCTTATCGAGTTTGTTAGGATGCATTAGTGAGTCTGGACTTCGACCGTGTTTTCTTTAAAAAATGATTGCTTAACATTTTTGTTGGAAACTATATATTTTTAACATATGAATATTATGTGATATATTAATCTCTTAACGTGTTTGATATTATGTGATAGATGTCTACCTCTAGAACAAGTCTCATTGACTCACCTAATAATAATGAAGAGTCAAATGTAAATTGGAATGATTCGTGGACTGATTCACAAGTTCCCGAAGAGGAACCGGAAGAAGAGTCGGAACCGGAAGAAGAATCGGAACCGGAAGAAGAATTGGAACCGGATGAAGAAATAGAACCGGTGGGGGAAATAATAAAACGGTTAAGTAAAAGAAAATCCTCAACCAACCGACCAAGGTTAATTATGGTCAATGGTGTTTCCGCCAAGGAAGCAAAATATTGGGAGGATTACCAATTCTCCGATGAATCGGATTCCGACGAGAATTCCGATGATGTTATAGAAATTACCCCAACTGAATTTAAAAAGGCAAAAGAAAATAATAAGGGAAAGGGCATAAAAATAGAGAAATCTAATTCCAACCCCGATGAACTTTATATGTATCGTCAACCCCCGAAGTCCTTAAGTTGTAACAATGACCCGGGAACCTCTAAACCACCAGGTTTTTCTAGACCAATGTGGAAAATGACGGCTCGTATTAGGGGAACATCATATATCCCTAGAAACTTGGCAAAACGAACCAAAACCGAAGAAGAAGAAACGAGCGAGTCGGAATAAGATAGTTGTATTCGTGTGGTGTAATATATGTAATATAGTGTGCTTATGCTTTATGATATATGTAAAAATTGCTTGTATTAATAAGTATTTTTTTTATGAATCTAACTCTTGTCTATTTTACAGTTTAAAAACACAAAATGGATAGACAACCCAATATTTTAAGAGACCTACCCGGAGACATGATTGATGAAATCTTGTCTAGAGTCGGCCAGAATTCCTCGGCACAACTATTTAAGGCGAGATCAGTTTGTAAGACATTCGAAGAACGTTCCAAGAATGTCTTGGTTTATAAGAGACTTTCGTTTGAAAGATGGGGGATATCACATTGGGAAACCCATAAGTTACGATGTGTTTACTTTGACGCATATATTGCGGGGAACCCAAATGCTATTTTACGCAACGGGTTAAGAAATTATTTTGACTCAATATATCCGAATATTGGACTTCGTTATTTAGAAAAAGCGGCTAACATGCAACATAAAGAAGCATGTTATGCTTACGGATTAGTAATGTTCGCTTCTCACCAAAGTGAGAACAAGAACATCGGGCTACAACTATTAAACAAAACGTTTCTACAAGTGACGGAGTCGGTAATTGGGGTAAGAAATGAGGTTTTTAGATTATTACGGGACTGTTGGACATTACGTAACCCTCGTCCCTTTGACGACGTTACAACACGCTGTCTTATCAACGGCCATAACGGTTATGTTGCACAAGACCAAGGATGGGAAGTAGTCCTAGTAAAACCAGAATGCATGACTTGTTTCTGGACGTATGAATTACGTGTCTTTATTGCCTTTGCTGAACGACTTGTGTACTAGCTAGAATTATCTTCACAACTATCTTGTATCAAAGTTATTGTGTGCTATATTTCATGCTTTATGTAAAATAAGCGGTATTGTAAGTTTCTAAAATATTGTGTAAAAGTTTGAACGCGAAATATTATTATAATCAGTTTTTCATATAGAATTGAAGTAGTTGAATTGTATATTAGCTACTAAGTATGAACTTAACGGGTAAGTACTACCCGAATTTAAACTTATAAAATGCTAATATAAAGAAAAAGCTTTTATAAATGAGTTCATATTATGCTATGAAATACTATTAACTACTCTTAATATTCTGTATGATTAACTTGTTCCATTTGACTATTTTGAAGGAAATGGCACCGACTACTCGACACACCGTGAATATGAATGAAGAGGAATTCCGTACTTTTCTAGCTTCAAACATAGCCGCAGTACAGGCTGCGCTACATACCAACAATAACCTTGGATCTAGCAGTACAGGAAATCGTGTAGGATGCACCTACAAAGAATTCACTGCCTGTAAACCTTTGGAATTTGATGGAACCGAAGGACCGATCGGATTGAAACGGTGGACCGAGAAGGTCGAATCGGTGTTTGCAATAAGTAAGTGTACTGAAGAGGACAAAGTGAAGTACGCTACGCATACCTTCACAGGTTCTGCGTTAACATGGTGGAATACCTATCTAGAGCAAGTGGGACAAGGCGATGCGTACGCACTACCGTGGTCAGCATTCAAGCACTTGATGAACGAGAAGTACCGTCCGAGAACTGAGGTCAATAAGCTCAAGACAGAACTTAGAGGGTTACGAACCCAAGGATTTGATATTACCACGTACGAAAGACGATTCACAGAATTGTGCCTATTGTGTCCGGGAGCATTCGAAGATGAGGAAGAGAAGATCGACGCATTTGTGAAAGGATTACCGGAAAGAATCCAAGAAGATATAAGTTCACACGAGCCCGCCTCCATACAACAGGCATGTAGAATGGCTCACAAACTCGTGAACCAGATTGAAGAAAGAATTAAAGAACAGACTGCTGAAGAGGCCAATGTGAAGCAAGTCAAAAGAAAGTGGGAGGAAAACGGTGATAAGAATCACCAATATAACAACAACAGCAATTACAACAATAATCGCAACAAATATCTCAACAATCGCAACATCAATCGCAACTACAACAAACGGCCCAACAATAACAACAATAATAACAACAGCAACTACAACAATCATCCCAACAACAATAATAACCGCAACAACAACAACAATCAGAAGCAGCTATGCCAAAGGTGTGAAAAGAATCACTCGGGGTTCTGCACCAAATTTTGCAACAAGTGTAAAAGAAATGGTCATAGCGCGGCGAAGTGTGAGGTCTACGGACCAGGGGTTAATAGAACGAAAGGAACAAATGGTGTCGGAACGAGTAATGGCGGAGCAAGTAGTGTCGGAGCAAGTTATGCCAATGTAGTTTGTTATAAATGTGGAAAACCAGGCCACATTATTAGAAATTGCCCGAACCAGGAGAACACGAATGGACAAGGCCGTGGAAGAGTTTTCAATATTAATGCGGTAGAGGCACAGGAAGACCCGGAGCTTGTTACGGGTACGTTTCTTATTGACAATAAATCTGCTTACGTTTTATTTGATTCGGGTGCGGATAGAAGCTATATGAGTAGAGATTTTTGTGCTAAATTAAGTTGTCCATTGACGCCTTTGGATAGTAAATTTTTACTCGAATTAGCAAATGGTAAATTAATTTCAGCAGATAATATATGTCGGAATCGAGAAATTAAACTGGTTAGCGAAACATTTAAGATTGATTTGATACCAGTAGAGTTAGGGAGTTTTGATGTGATAATCGGTATGGACTGGTTGAAAGAAGTGAAAGCGGAGATCGTTTGTTACAAAAATGCAATTCGCATTATACGAGAAAAAGGAAAACCCTTAATGTTGTACGGAGAAAAGGGCAACACGAAGCTACATCTTATTAGTAATTTGAAGGCACAAAAACTAATAAGAAAAGGTTGCTATGCTGTTCTAGCACACGTCGAGAAAGTACAAACTGAAGAAAAGAGCATCAATGATGTTCCCATTGCAAAAGAATTTCCCGATGTATTTCCGAAAGAATTACCGGGATTACCCCCACATCGATCAGTTGAATTTCAAATAGATCTTGTACCAGGAGCTGCACCAATAGCTCGTGCTCCTTACAGACTCGCACCCAGCGAGATGAAAGAACTGCAAAGCCAATTACAAGAACTTTTAGAGCGTGGTTTCATTCGACCAAGCACATCACCGTGGGGAGCTCCTGTTTTGTTTGTCAAGAAGAAAGATGGTACATTCAGGTTGTGTATCGACTACCGAGAGTTGAACAAACTTACCATCAAGAACCGCTACCCACTACCGAGAATCGACGACTTATTTGATCAACTACAAGGCTCGTCTGTTTATTCAAAGATTGACTTACGTTTCGGGTATCATCAAATGCGGGTGAAAGAAGATGATATTCCAAAGACTGCTTTCAGAACACGTTACGGTCATTACGAGCTTATGGTCATGCCGTTTGGTTTAACTAATGCACCAGCTGTGTTCATGGACCTTATGAACCGAGTGTGTGGACCATACCTTGACAAGTTTGTCATTGTTTTCATTGATGACATACTTATTTACTCAAAGAATGACCAAGAACACGGTGAACATTTGAGAAAGGTGTTAGAAGTATTGAGGAAGGAAGAATTGTACGCTAAGTTTTCAAAGTGTGCATTTTGGTTGGAAGAAGTTCAATTCCTCGGTCACATAGTGAACAAAGAAGGTATTAAGGTGGATCCGGCAAAGATAGAAACTGTTGAAAAGTGGGAAACCCCGAAAACTCCGAAACACATACGCCAGTTTTTAGGACTAGCTGGTTACTACAGAAGGTTCATCCAAGACTTTTCCAGAATAGAAAAACCCTTGACTGCATTAACGCATAAAGGGAAGAAATTTGAATGGAATGATGAACAAGAGAAAGCGTTTCAGTTATTGAAGAAAAAGCTAACTACGGCACCTATATTGTCATTGCCTGAAGGGAATGATGATTTTGTGATTTATTGTGACGCATCAAAGCAAGGTCTTGGTTGTGTATTAATGCAACGAACGAAGGTGATTGCTTATGCGTCTAGACAATTGAAGATTCACGAACAAAATTATACGACGCATGATTTGGAATTAGGCACGGTTGTTTTTGCATTAAAGACTTGGAGGCACTACTTATATGGGGTCAAAAGTATTATATATACCGACCACAAAAGTCTTCAACACATATTTAATCAGAAACAACTGAATATGAGGCAGCGTAGGTGGATTGAATTATTGAATGATTACGACTTTGAGATTCGTTACCACCCGGGGAAGGCAAATGTGGTAGCCGATGCCTTGAGCAGGAAGGACAGAGAACCCATTCGAGTAAAATCTATGAATATAATGATTCATAATAACCTTACTACTCAAATAAAGGAGGCGCAACAAGGAGTTTTAAAAGAGGGAAATTTAAAGGATGAAATACCCAAAGGATCGGAGAAGCATCTTAATATTCGGGAAGACGGAACCCGGTATAGGGCTGAAAGGATTTGGGTACCAAAATTTGGAGATATGAGAGAAATGGTACTTAGAGAAGCTCATAAAACCAGATACTCAATACATCCTGGAACGGGGAAGATGTACAAGGATCTCAAGAAACATTTTTGGTGGTCGGGTATGAAAGCCGATGTTGCTAAATACGTAGGAGAATGTTTGACGTGTTCTAAGGTCAAAGCTGAGCATCAGAAACCATCAGGTCTACTTCAACAACCCGAAATCCCGGAATGGAAATGGGAAAACATTACCATGGATTTCATCACTAAATTGCCATGGACTGCAAGTGGTTTTGATACTATTTGGGTAATAGTTGATCGTCTCACCAAATCAGCACACTTCCTACCAATAAGAGAAGATGACAAGATGGAGAAGTTAGCACGACTGTATTTGAAGGAAGTCGTCTCCAGACATGGAATACCAATCTCTATTATCTCTGATAGGGATGGCAGATTTATTTCAAGATTCTGGCAGACATTACAGCAAGCATTAGGAACTCGTCTAGACATGAGTACTGCCTATCATCCACAAACTGATGGGCAGAGCGAAAGGACGATACAAACGCTTGAATACATGCTACGAGCATGTGTTATTGATTTCGGAAACAGTTGGGATCGATATCTACCGTTAGCAGAATTTTCCTACAACAACAGCTACCATTCAAGCATTGAGATGGCGCCGTTTGAAGCACTTTATGGTAGAAAGTGCAGGTCTCCGATTTGTTGGAGTGAAGTGGGGGATAGACAGATTACGGGTCCGGAGATTATACAAGAAACTACCGAGAAGATCATCCAAATTCAACAACGGTTGAAAACCGCCCAAAGTCGACAAAAGAGCTACGCTGACATTAAAAGAAAAGATATAGAATTTGAAATTAGAGAGATGGTCATGCTTAAAGTTGCACCTTGGAAAGGCGTTGTTCGATTTGGTAAACGAGGGAAATTAAATCCAAGGTATATTGGACCATTCAAGATTATTGATCGTGTCGGACCAGTAGCTTACCGACTTGAGTTACCTCAACAACTCGCGGCTGTACATAACACTTTCCACGTCTCGAATTTGAAGAAATGTTTTGCTAAAGAAGATCTCACTATTCCGTTAGATGAAATCCAAATCAACGAAAAACTTCAATTCATCGAAGAACCCGTCGAAATAATGGATCGTGAGGTTAAAAGACTTAAGCAAAACAAGATACCAATTGTTAAGGTTCGATGGAATGCTCGTAGAGGACCCGAGTTCACCTGGGAGCGTGAAGATCAGATGAAGAAGAAATACCCGCATCTATTTCCAGAAGATTCGTCAACACCTTCAACAGCTTAAAATTTCGGGACGAAATTTATTTAACGGGTAGGTACTGTAGTGACCCGAACTTTTCCATGTTTATATATATTAATTGAGATTGATATTTACATGATTAAATGTTTCCAACATGTTAAGCAATCAAACGTTTTAAGACTTGATTAATTGAAATAGGTTTCATATAGACAATTGACCACCCAAGTTGACCGGCGATTCACGAACGTTAAAACTTGTAAAAACTATATGATGACATATATATGGTTATATATATAGTTAACATTATATTATGATAAGTAAACATATCATTAAGTATATTAACAATGAACTACATATGTAAAAACAAGACTACTAACTTAATGATTTTGAAACGAGACATATATGTAACGATTATCGTTGTAACGACATTTAATGTATATATATCATATTAAGAGATATTCGTACATCATAATATCATGATAATATAATAATTTAAAATCTCTTTTGATATTATAAACATTGGGTTAACAACATTTAACAAGATCGTTAACCTAAAGGTTTCAAAACAACATTTACATGTAACGACTAACGATGACTTAACGACTCAGTTAAAATGTATATACATGTAGTGTTTTAATATGTATTTATACACTTTTGAAAGACTTCAATACACTTATCAAAATACTTCTACTTAACAAAAATGCTTACAATTACATCCTCGTTCAGTTTCATCAACAATTCTACTCGTATGCACCCGTATTCGTACTCGTACAATACACAGCTTTTAGATGTATGTACTATTGGTATATACACTCCAATGATCAGCTATTAGCAGCCCATGTGAGTCACCTAACACATTTGGGAACCATCATTTGGCAACTAGCATGAAATATCTCATAAAATTACAAAAATATGAGTAATCATTCATGACTTATTTACATGAAAACAAAATTACATATCCTTTATATCTAATCCATACACCAACGACCAAAAACACCTACAAACACTTTCATTCTTCAATTTTCTTCATCTAATTGATCTCTCTCAAGTTCTATCTTCAAGTTCTAAGTGTTCTTCATAAATTCCAAAAGTTCTAGTTTCATAAAATCAAGAATACTTTCAAGTTTGCTAGCTCACTTCCAATCTTGTAAGGTGATCATCCAACCTCAATAAATCTTTGTTTCTTACAGTAGGTTATCATTCTAATACAAGGTAATAATCATATTCAAACTTTGGTTCAATTTCTATAACTATAACAATCTTATTTCAAGTGATGATCTTACTTGAACTTGTTTTCGTGTCATGATTCTGCTTCAAGAACTTCAAGCCATCCAAGGATCCATTGAAGCTAGATCCATTTTTCTCTTTTCCAGTAGGTTTATCCAAGGAACTTAAGGTAGTAATGATGTTCATAACATCATTCGATTCATACATATAAAGCTATCTTATTCGAAGGTTTAAACTTGTAATCACTAGAACATAGTTTAGTTAATTCTAAACTTGTTCGCAAACAAAAGTTAATCCTTCTAACTTGACTTTTAAAATCAACTAAACACATGTTCTATATCTATATGATATGCTAACTTAATGATTTAAAACCCGGAAACACGAAAAACACCGTAAAACCGGATTTACGCCGTCGTAGTAACACCGCGGGCTGTTTTGGGTTAGTTAATTAAAAACTATGACAAACTTTGATTTAAAAGTTGTTATTCTGAGAAAATGATTTTTATTATGAACATGAAAATATATCCAAAAATTATGGTTAAACTCAAAGTGGAAGTATGTTTTCTAAAATGGTCATCTAGACGTCGTTCTTTCGACTGAAATGAATACCTTTACAAAAACGACTTGTAACTTATTTTTCCGACTATAAACCTATACTTTTTCTGTTTAGATTCATAAAATAGAGTTCAATATGAAACCATAGCAATTTGATTCACTCAAAACGGATTTAAAATGAAGAAGTTATGGGTAAAACAAGATTGGATAATTTTTCTCATTTTAGCTACGTGAAAATTGGTAACAAATCTATTCCAACCATAACTTAATCAACTTGTATTGTATATTATGTAATCTTGAGATACCATAGACACGTATACAATGTTTCGACCTATCATGTCGACACATCTATATATATTTCGGAACAACCATAGACACTCTATATGTGAATGTTGGAGTTAGCTATACAGGGTTGAGGTTGATTCCAAAATATATATAGTTTGAGTTGTGATCAATACTGAGATACGTATATACTGGGTCGTGGATTGATTCAAGATAATATTTATCGATTTATTTCTGTACATCTAACTGTGGACAACTAGTTGTAGGTTACTAACGAGGACAGCTGACTTAATAAACTTAAAACATCAAAATATATTAAAAGTGTTGTAAATATATTTTGAACATACTTTGATATATATGTATATATTGTTATAGGTTCGTGAATCAACCAGTGGCCAAGTATTACTTCCCGACGAAGTAAAAATCTGTGAAAGTGAGTTATAGTCCCACTTTTAAAATCTAATATTTTTGGGATGAGAATACATGCAGGTTTTATAAATGATTTACAAAATAGACACAAGTACGTGAAACTACATTCTATGGTTGAATTATCGAAATTGAATATGCCCTTTTTATTAAGTCTGGTAATCTAAGAATTAGGGAACAGACACCCTAATTGACGCGAATCCTAAAGATAGATCTATTGGGCCTAACAAACCCCATCCAAAGTACCGGATGCTTTAGTACTTCGAAATTTATATCATATCCGAAGGGTGTCCCGGAATGATGGGGATATTCTTATATATGCATCTTGTTAATGTCGGTTACCAGGTGTTCACCATATGAATGATTTTTATCTCTATGTATGGGATGTGTATTGAAATATGAAATCTTGTGGTCTATTGTTACGATTTGATATATATAGGTTAAACCTATAACTCACCAAAATTTTTGTTGACGTTTAAAGCATGTTTATTCTCAGGTGAATATTAAGAGCTTCCGCTGTTGCATACTAAAATAAGGACAAGATTTGGAGTCCATGTTTGTATGATATTGTGTAAAAACTGCATTCAAGAAACTGATTTCGATGTAACATATTTGTATTGTAAACCATTATGTAATGGTCGTGTGTAAACAGGATATTTTAGATTATCATTATTTGATAATCTACGTAAAGCTTTTTAAACCTTTATTTATGAAATAAAGGTTATGGTTTGTTTTAAAAATGAATGCAGTCTTTGAAAAACGTCTCATATAGAGGTCAAAACCTCGCAACGAAATCAATTAATATGGAACGTTTTTAATCAATAAGAACGGGACATTTCATTGCACAAGTAAGTGGTTTATGTATGTATGCATATAAGTATTGCACTCACTAAGTATTGTAGCTTACTCCTTCTCTGTTTACCTTTTTAAAGATTGTGGCACATTGAAGGATAAGGGTAAGGAATTGGACTAGCTTGCTTACGGTGGACTTTAGAAGGCGCTTTTTGGTAATGGTCCTAATATGCCCGAATCGGACGGTTTATTTACGCGGTGTCGTTAGGTCGCAAAACGTCTATTCAGGATATCAACAGAAGAAGTTGATTGTTTAATTTATATATGTTGGGCCTAAATCTATTATTCCTTCCTATGGGTTAGCAAGGGCAAATATGACCTAGGGTCGTTCCTTGAGCGGTCGAATTTGAAACGGAGCTTATTTCGATAATTTAGTAATTAAGATTGGGTTTGTACACAATTTAGTATCCAAGACTAGTGGCCAGGTGCACCTTGTGTGGAGAGGCAGGATCCTTTTGGTCCCAATAAATTGGCGACTGTTCGAAAAATCCAACAACCAAGTCCAATAGGTTTATTCTAGACACCACTTTATCTGAAATATCAAATTGTGTAAAGGCTATAGTTGGGTTGATTTAATTTATAATTGTATTTAAAATATTAAAGCAATATAATTAAAATAAGCTAGCTAGCATGCAACAACTAAGGACAGAGAAGACGTGGTTCACCATGATTTAAGATAACGTAGTGTCGGGATGATTGCGAGACACTCATTGGATGGATATACCTTGGTGTAAACACTAGATTCCCTACTAATTGATTTCTCGATTAGCATGTCACGAGGAACTAGGCTATCATGATTCTGATTGGATGGACTATGCTCGACTCCCGATGCTTTATCCGGTTTAAGGATATAAGCGGCCCATCTTGGATGCAATGCATACCTTGGACGCACGAATAAAGTAGCATAGCCTTATATAGATAATATTCAACCTTTCTTAACAACTTAGTGTATCACCCAAGTGAGTGGCTATGATTGTGTTTCGAATTCCTTTATGTCAATGGTTTGGTAAAATCTAAGAGTTTGTAGACAAATTAGAACATCTGATAGTTCCCAATCATCCTTAAATATTTATAAGCTTAGTTTGTATTGTAGTGCATTAAATTCCCATTTATGACTTAAACCAGCCCTTACTCAAATCTACCCAATAAATCCCTTAGTTATCCACCATGTACTAGACTTATAGTGGTTCCATAGCTTCTAACCTTGACCATGCCCAAGTGGTCCTATAGTACATCAACACTGTACTCTACTGTTGCAACAGTATCTCCTCGAGTCTTATACTCTTGACCAATGTCTTGATCTGGTCCTATGGTAATTCCCCATGTACTTTATAGTATTTCTGATGGGTTCATACCTTGACCAAAGAACAAACACAGATAATTAATTACCTTATAATTGTCGACTTTATAAAAGGTTTTAATCACGTTTATTGGTGAAAGGATGATAATAACGAGGTTTAATATCATAGACAAAAAGCGAATACGAAATGATAATCATCCTTAACTAACATTATTAAATCATGGCAAACAATCAAGCAATTACTCACACATCATGGCAACAAGCATTTCTAATATTAATAAGTCACAAACATCGAACAAGAATATTATAATAAATTAAAAAAAGAAAGGATAGATATTACCGAATAATGTCGGCAGAATAACACTTGTATTTCTTCATAATATCCGTAGCGTTACAATGCTTGATAGCTTCTACTACTAACTACATACTAATCTCCTATTGATCACTAGAGAGCTACAATATAGAGATAATTACATTTCCTAATCTCTGTAATTTTCTCTCTCTAGAATCTAGAGAGAGAAAGTAGAGAGAGAACTAATCTCCTATAGATCATTAGAGAGTGACTATAGAGAGATATTTGAGAGAGAAGTGAAGAATTGGTGTGTGTTGAAATGGTGGGTGTAGTGACCTGAACTTTTTCATGTTTATAAATATTAAATGAAATTGATATTTACATGATTAAGTGTTTCCAACATGTTAAGCAATCAAACTTGTTAAGACTTGATTAATTGAAATAGATTTCGTATAGACAATTGACCACCCAAGTTAACCGATGATTCACGAACGTTAAAACTTGTAAAAACTATATGATGTCATATATATGGATATATATATATAGTTAACATACTATTATGATAAGTAAACATATTATTAAGTATATTAACAATGAACTACATATGTAAAAACAAGACTACTAACTTAATGATTTCGAAACGAGGCATATATGTAACGATTATCGTTGTAACGACATTTAATGTATATATCATATTAAGATATATTAATACATCATGTTATCATGATAATGTAATAAGTTAATATCTCATGTGATATAATAAACAATGGGTTAACAACATTTAACAAGATCGTTAAACTAAAGGTTTCAAAACAACACTTACATGTAACGACTAACGATGACTTAACGACTCAGTTAAAATGTATATACATGTAGTGTTTCAATATGTATTCATACACTTTTGAAAGACTTCAAGACACTTATCAATGTACTTCTACTTAATAAAAATGCTTACAATTACATCCTCATTCATTTTCATCAACAATTCTACTCATATACACTCGTATTTGTACTCGTACAATACACAACTTCTAAATGTATTTACTATTGGTATATACACTCCAATGATCAGCTCTTAGCAGCCCATGTGAGTCACCTAACCATGTGGGAACCATCATTTAACATCTAGCATGAAATATCTCACAAAATTACAAACTAATGGAGCCTATATGGAGAGAGCAAGTTCACGTAAATGAGTAACAAACACATTCACTTTGCAATTTTATTGAATCAAAATACTCTCTCTCAAGTGTTCTTCCTTTGTTCTAAGTGTTCTTCATCATCTTCATCAAAATCTAGCTCAATCTAGTTCATAAATCCATACATAAACTAAGTTATAAAATAACTACTCAAGAATACACCAACAACACTTCCAAGTTTGCTAGCTTACTTCCAATCTTGCAAATCCACTTTGAATGATCATCCAAACTCAAGAAATCTTTCTTATTTACAGTAAGATATCTTTCTAATATAAGGTAATACTCATATTCAAACTTTGTTTCAATTTCTATAACTATAACAATCTTATTTCGAGTGAAAATCTTACTTGAACTTGTTTTCGTGTCATGATTTTGCTTCAAGAACTTTCAAGCCATCCAAGGATCCTTTGAAGCTAGATCTATTTTTCTCATTTCCAGTAGGTTTATACACAAAACCTGAGGTAGTAATGATGTTCATAACATCATTCAATTCATATATATAAAACTATCCTATTCGAAGGTTTAAACTTGTAATCACTAGAACATAGTTTAGGTAATTCTAAACTTGTTCGCAAACAAAAGTTAATCCTTCTAACTTGACTTTTAAAATCAACTAAACACATTTTCTATATCTATATGATATGCTAACTTAATGATTTAAAACCTGAAAATACAAAAAACACCGAAAAACCGGATATACGCCGTCGTAGTAACACCGCGGGCTGTTTTGGGTTAGTTAATTAAAAACTATGATAAACTTTGATTTAAAAGTTGCACTTCTGGGAAAATGATTTTTCTTATGAACATGAAACTATATCCTAAAATCATGGTTAAACTCAAAGTGGAAGTATGTTTTCCAAAATGGTCATCTAGACGTCGTTCTTTCGACTGAAATGACTACCTTTACAAAAACAACTTGTAACCTGTATTGCTGACTATATACTTTTACTGTTTAGATTCATAAACTTAAGATCAATATGAAACTATAGCAACTTGAAACATTCAAAACGGATTTAAAACGAAGAAGTTATGGGTAAAACAAGATTGGATAATTTTTGTTGTTGTAGCTACGTGAAAATTGGTAAAAAATCTATATTAATCATATCCTAGCTAACTTATATTGTATAATGCATATATTATAATATATTATGTAATCTTGGGATACCATAGACACATATGCAAATGTTTTGACATATCATATCGACCCATCTATATATATTATTTGGAACAACCATAGACACTCTATATGCAGTAATGTTGGAGTTAACTATACATGGTTGAGGTTGATTCCAAAAATATATATACTTTGTGTTGTGATCTAGCCTGAGACGTGTATATACTGGGTCGTGGGTTGGGTCAATATAATATATATCAATTTATTTCTGTACATCTAACTATGGACAACTAGTTATAGGTTACTAACGAGGACAGCTGACTTAATAAACTTAAAACAGTAAAACGTATTAAAAATGTTGTAAATATATTTTGAACATACTTTGATATATATGTACATATTTGTTATAGGTTCGTGAATCGACCAGTGGCCAAGTCTTACTTCCTGACGAAGTAAAAATCTGTGGAAGTGAGTTATAGTCCCACTTTTAAAATCCAATATTTTGGGATGAGAATACATTCAATTTTATAAATGTTTTACGAAATAGACACAAGTAAATGAAACTACATTATTTGGGTGAATGATCGAAGCCGAATATGCCCCTTTTTAGCTTGGTAGCCTTAGAATTTGGGAACAGACCCTGATATGGGAAAGCTAAGGGGTATAAAATACTATTAAATTTTAGCAGGAAATACTATTAAATACGATACAATTTTACACAAGATATTTATTTATTTATAGAATGGATATACTTAAACCTTGCTACAACACTTATAGGCAGTGTACCTAATCGTATAGTAGTGTAGTTTTTAGTAAGTCCGGTTCGTTCCACAGGGAAAATCTTTTAATCAAAGCTTAACGCTATATTAGTTTAATTTATAAAAATACGAATATATATATAAGTAATATTATTATTTTAAAGGGGGGTTTTTACCGTTTAATGACCGGTTTGTCGATTTTAAAACTTTAATCGCAGTTAAAACAAAATGTAAAATATTAAATAAATAAAAGACTTAATTTAAAGCGTAAAGTAAATAATGATAATTAAATTGCGATAAATAAAAGTGCGATAAAATAAACTTGCGATAAAAAATTATGAAAATTAAAATTGCAATTAAATATAATAACAATAAATAAAATTGCGATAATTAGAAGTGCAATTAAATATAAAATAAAGGAAATTAAATATGAAATAAAAGAATTATGCTTATTTAAACTTCCGTAATCATGACGTTTGACGTGTTGATTTTAGTTTTATGCCCATGGGTTAATTGTCCTTTGTCCTGGATTATTTAATATGTCCGTCTGGTTTTTGTCCATAACAGTCCATCAGTCATAAATATAAAGTGCGAGTGTCCTCATCAAATTATCCTTATACCCGAAGTTAAATATTCCAACTAATTGGGGACTTAAACTGTAACAAGATTTTAATACTTTGTTTAATAATTACACCAGGATGTCGACTGAGTGTAACCCAAGGTTTTAATACTTTGTTAACAATTATGCCAAGTGTCCTTGTACATAATTTCACCCCTGTTTTAATAATTCTAGTGGCTATTAATCCATTTCCGTGTCCGGTTAAATGAACGATTATTCGTACATATAAATACCCCGTCCATCGTGTACGATTGAGTGTATATGGTTATTTATAGGGACGTCCAATTGTAAATCTTTATATTAAAATTAACAAACTATCATTTAGTTAAACAAATATAAAGCCCATTAATAGCCCATAGTCTAATTTCCACAAGTGTCGTTCTTTTGTCCAAACCCCAATTATGGTACAAAGCCCAATTACCCAATTTTAATAATTAGCCCAACATCATGATTACTTCGGATTAAATAAGCATAATAATAACTTAGCTACGAGACATTAAATTAAAAAGGTTGAACATAACTTACAATGATTAAAAATAGCGTAGCGTTACACGGACAGAATTTCGATTACACCCTTACAACATTCGCTAACATACCCTTATTATTAGAATTAAAATTAAAATTAAAATTAAAATATAAATATAAATATATACTACGTATATAGATAGAGAGATTGATATATATGAAAAATGGTGCACCAAAGCTCGATTTTTATAGGCCTGTGATCTGGAAAAGGGGCTCATGCGATCGCATGAGCTTTGCTCTTCAAGGCCATGCGATCGCATGGCCAGCTGGGGAGGCTCACATTTGGTTGTTTTCTTCTGCCGACGGTTTTATAATATAATATAATATATATATATTAATTTTAAGAATTAATTATATATTATATTATATTCATGTGCATAGTTGACTTGTAATTTTTAGTCCGTTGCGTCGAGCGTTGAGAGTTGACTCTGGTCCCGGTTCCAGATTTTCGAACGTCCTTGCGTACAATTTAATATCTTGTACTTTGCGTTTTGAATCTTGTACTCTTGTAATTTCGAGACGTTTCTTATCAATAATTGGAACCTATTTGATTGTACTTTGTTCTTTTGAGCTTTTTGGTCATTTGCGTCTTCAATTCGTCGAATCTGTCTTTTGTCTTCACCTTTTATTATTTAAACGAATATCACTTGTAAATAGAACAATTGTAACTAAAAGCTTGTCTTTCTTGAGGAATAATGCTATGAAATATATGTTCATTTTTAGCATTATCAAATATTCCCACACTTGAGCGTATTCCAAATGGTTTGGAAGTGGCTTTAACTCTAATTTCGGAGGTTCTTCTATCGATGATTTATATCGATATCTGTCTTCTTCTTTTAGCATTTGAATTTCTTCTGTTGTTAGTTCATATCCATTAGCCATTAGTGTAGCTAATATTTCAGCTTCATCAATTGGTTCATTACCTTCTCCTAAAGAACATTCTCCTGTTCCTTGTAATTCTGGAAATTCTTCTAACAATTCTGCATGTGAATCTATAGTTTGAATATAATAACATGTATCATCTGCAGATTACGGTTGTTGCTTTGCTCTATCAACTGAAAAGGTGACACTCTCATCCTCTATACTTAGGGTCAGTTTCTTACCAAACATGTCTATCATTGCTTTAGCCGTGTTTAAGAATGGTCTTCCTAATATGAGAGGAACTTGAGAATCTTCTTCCATGTCCAGAACAACAAAATCCACTGGAAATACTAAAGTACCAACTTTAACTAGCATGTTCTCCATTATCTCTCTAGGATATTTTATTGATCTATCGGCTAGTTGTATGCTTATTCTTATTGGTTTCAATTCTCCAAGGTCTAGTTTAGCGTATAGTGAATACGGCATTAAATTTATACTAGCACCTAAGTCTGCCAATGCTTCTATTGAACTAAGACTACCCAGAAAACATGGAATTGTGAAACTTCCTGGATCAGATAGTTTTTCTGGTATCTTATTCAACAGCACTGCTGAACAATTAGCATTCATAGTAACAGCCGAGAGTTCTTCCATTTTCTTTCTATTCGAGATTAGATCTTTCAGAAATTTAGCATATCTAGGCATTCCTGAAATCACATCAATGAAAGGAAGATTTACATTTATCTGTTTAAACATATCCAAGAATTTGGATTGCTCGGC
Source organism: Rutidosis leptorrhynchoides (assembly GCF_046630445.1). NCBI lineage: Eukaryota > Viridiplantae > Streptophyta > Magnoliopsida > Asterales > Asteraceae > Rutidosis > Rutidosis leptorrhynchoides. The sequence continues at coordinate 244,554,431 of NC_092342.1, read as the reverse complement.
TTCAAGTTTCTCTTTTTTTTATTTTACTTGGGTAAGGAAGTGGTGGTTGGTATGGTTTAACATAAGGTTTATCCTTAGCTGTTTTATCTTCATTAACCTTTTCAACTACCGGTTCTTTTTCCTTATCTTGTTCAGGTTGTGGTTCTTGTAGAGTAGGAATAGTTTCATCAGAATTTACAGGTATTTCAGGTGGTTTAAGTGTTGTACCAATTCTTGTGATAATAGCTTTAGCTGTTTCATTCCGGGGGTTAGCATTTGTATCACTAGGTAAACTTTCCGGTTTTCTTTCACCTATTAACCTTGCTAGGTTACTTACTTCTTGTTCCAAGTTTTGAATAGAAGCTTGTTGATTTCTAAATGCTTGAGCATTTTGTTCATTAGTTTGTTTCTGAGATGTGAAAAACTGCGTTTGAGTTTCAACTAGCTTCGTCATCATATCTTCTAAATTCGGTTTTTTATCATCGATTTGTGGTGGTTTGTTTTGAAAATTAGGTCTTTGCTGGTTGTAAGTATTGTTAGATACTTGTTGATTGCTAGGACCTTGTTGGTTGTTGTATGGAATATTTCAGTTATAATTCTGATTTTGATTGTAAATCGGTCTTGGCGGTTGATAATTATTCTGATAATTATTTCCAGGCCTTTGGTTTAGATATGAAACATTCTCTCTTTGTTCCATTGTTAATTCAATACTGAGACAGTCTTTTGTCAAATGTGGTCCTCCACACTGCTCACAACTAATTCGTATTGAGTGGATATCTTTAGTCATCTTTTCCATTCGTCTCTCGACAGCATCTATCTTTGCAGAAATGGAATCTAAGTCATGGCTAGAATCGGCTATAGCTGCTCTAGATGATCTAACGATATCTTTTTCTTGGTGCCACTCATGTGAGTGGGAAGCAGTGTTATCAATAATTTTGTAAGCATCAGTTTCGGTTTTCTTTATAATGGAACCACCAGCTGCAATATCTATGTCTTTCCTTGTAGTGATGTCGCATCCTTGGTAGAATATTTGTACTATTTGACAGGTGTCTAAACCATGTTGCGGACATCCTCTTAATAACTTTCCAAATCTTGTCCACACCTCATATAGAGTTTCATTCGGTTTCTGTGTGAACGTAACAGTTTCTCCTTGAAGTCTTACGGCTTTAGATGCAGGAAAGAATTGTTTAAGAAATTTTTCAATTAAAACGTCCCATATATCAATCGCCCCTTCAGGTAACGATTCCAACCAATCTTTGGCTTCTCCCTTTAAAGTCCAGGGAAATAACATGAGATATATCTATTCATCCTCCACTTCTCTTATTTTAAATAGTGTGCAGATCCTATTAAAGGTATGAAGATGTTCATTTGGATCTTCCTTCGGCGCACCACTAAATTGGCATTGATTAGTCACCATATGTAGAATTTGTCCTTTGATTTCATAATCTGGCGCATTAATGTCTGGATGAGTAATTGCATGACCTTGGCCAGTACATTTAGCTCTCATTCGGTCTTCCATACTTAAAGGTTCTAGATTCTCCATAATTGAATTTGTTGAATCGGAATCACTAGAGGATTCTGATTTAATGGTTCGTTCCTCAACAATCTCTGTTTGAATGATTGGTGTTTTCGGAGGAAAATTTAATGGTTCAGGATCTATGAATTGTCCCTGAATATTATCCGGATTCTCAATTGTGAGGTCGGGTTCAAAAAATGGATTATCGGAAATTTGAATTGGAGTACTTGGTCGACTGGATGACGATTCTAAAGAAAAATCAACGGCGGTAATATTTGCTAGATGTCTTGATCGAGTTACAGGTAGTGAACGTACAAAAGGTGGTGAACGTCCTGCTCGGTGCATTCACTGAATATCCTATTAGTTTTTAAAAGGAAAGAAAAATTATATAAGTTATCCAATCAATAGACTTTTCTGATTTTGCCCACGTTTCGAATAGCCAAAAGATGCAGCAGAGGGGCAGGATTCGTTTGGTCTCAATATAATTGAGGACTGTTTGGCTCCAATAACCCGGTCCACGTACAAATCCAACTATTACTACGAACCAGAAAATTTTGATGTCTATCAATTTAACCACTTAAAATAAATTTTCGTAATTTTAAGAAGTATAGATAAGAAGTAGAAAAAATTCTAAGTCCTAAAAACTAGAATGACGAGAAATAAGAAAGAAAAAAAGCGCGTCGAAAAAAAGTCGAAAAATAAAAAGGGTTGAAAAATAAAAGGCGTCGAAAAATAAGAAAGAAGAAAAAAAAATGACTATAAAACTTAAAAAAAAACTCGACTAACCCAACCTTATTACTATCACTAACTTAAAATTATAATCGCAAATTGAGATTACTAATTGGAATTATAATTGATACATAGGTAAAAGGTGTCTAAAAATATTAAAGCTTACAAGTAAAACTATATCCCAAATGGCAATATCTTAAAAAGGAACTAAAACTTAAAAAGGCGTTGCAAAATTCTAAAGCACCTATATCTTAGTCTAAAGAAAAAGCACTTAAGGGATTTTACGGCAGAGTCTAAAAATCTAAAAATAACTATGGCAAAAACTATGTCTTAAAACTAAATACGAGCAAAAAATACAAAAGTTACGCTAAAACAATTAAAAAGGGACAAAATATAAAAATATACTAAAAGTTGTAAAAAGTACAATTTTTATAAAAATATTATTTTTATATTATTTATTTTATAAAACTATTAATTTTATAATTTAATTAAACTAATTAAACTAAATAATACAAATTATTGATAAAAACTAAATTAATAATTAAAAATTAAACCCTAATTAGGGTTATAATAATAATAATAATTATATATTAATTAAAACCCTAAACAGACGGCTAAGGTTACCAGGCCTGTCAAATCACCTCATGCGATCGCATGAGGTGTTAGTTGATTTTCCATGCGATCGCATGGCTTGCGAAATTGGGCCAGGCTCTGGGCTGCAACAGTGATCGGGCAGAGTATGTTTTTTATATTTTTTTTTTCTGTTTTGCTGTTTTGGTTTTTCTATTTTAAATAAATACAAAATATTTAAATAAAATTTATATTTTTACAAACTTAAAAATAAAAATAAAGAAACTTTATAAAACTTAAATATTTAACAAACTCTTAAAAATATTTATATGTTTGTTTTCTTTTTATATTTTCGAATATTTAAAACGTATTTTTACAAAAGCTTATTTTTTTTATATGTGTGGCGTTTCGCTTCGGCAATCTCCCCGGCAGCGGCGCCAAAAACTTGATATGTGAAAGCTAAGGGGTATAAAATACTATTAAATTTTAGCAGGAAATACTATTAAATACGATACAATTTTACACATGATATTTATTTATTTATAGAATGGATATACTTAAACCTTGCTACAACACTTATAGGCAGTGTACCTAATCGTACAGTAGTGTAGTTTTTAGTAAGTCCGGTTCGTTCCACAGGGAAAATCTTTTAATCAAAGCTTAACGCTATATTAGTTTAATTTATAAAAATATGAATATATATATAAGTAATATTATTATTTTAAAGGGGAGTTTTTACTGTTTAATGACCGGTTTGTCGATTTTAAAACTTTAGTCGCAGTTAAAACAAAATGTAAAATATTAAATAAATAAAAGACTTAATTTAAAGCGTAAAGTAAATAACGATAATTAAATTGCGATAAATAAAAGTGCGATAAAATAAACTTGCGATAAAAAAGTACGATAATTAAAATTGCAATTAAATATAATAACAATAAATAAAAGTGCGATAATTAGAAGTGCAATTAAATATAAAATAAAGGAAATTAAATATGAAATAAAAGAATTATGCTTATTTAAACTTCCGTAATCATGATGTTTGATGTGTTGATTTTAGTTTTATGCCCATGGGTTAATTGTCCTTTGTCCTGGATTATTTAATATGTCCGTCTGGTTTTTGTCCATAACAGTCCATCTGTCATAAATATAAAGTGCGAGTGTCCTCGTCAAATTATCCTTATACCCGAAGTTAAATATTCCAACTAATTGGGGACTTAAACTGTAACAAGATTTTAATACTTTGTTTAATAATTACACCAGGATGTCGACTGAGTGTAACCCAAGGTTTTAATACTTTGTTAACAATTATGCCAAGTGTCCTTGTATATAATTTCACCTCTGTTTTAATAATTCTAGTGTCTATTAATCCATTCCCGTGTCCGGTTAAATGAACTATTATTCGTACATATAAATACCCCGCCCATCGTGTCCGATTGAGTGTATATGGTTATTTATAGGGACGTCCAATTGTAAATATTTATATTAAAATTAACAAACTATCATTTAGTTAAATAAATATAAAGCCCATTAATAGCCCATAGTCTAATTTCCACAAGTGTCGTTCTTTTGTCCAAACCCCAATTATGGTACAAAGCCCAATTACCCAATTTTAATAATTAGCCCAACATCATGATTACTTCGGATTAAATAAGCATAATAATAACTTAGCTACGAGACATTAAATTAAAAAGGTTGAACATAACTTACAATGATTAAAAATAGCGTAGCGTTACACGGACAGAATTTCGACTTACACCCTTACAACATTCGCTAACATACCCTTATTATTAGAATTAAAATTAAAATTAAAATATAAATATAAATATAAATATATACTACGTATATAGATAGAGAGATTGATATATATGAAAAATGGTGCACCAAAGCTCGATTTTTATAGGCCTGTGATCTGGAAAAGGGGCTCATGCGATCGCATGAGCTTTGCTCTTCAAGGCCATGCGATCGCATGGCCAGCTGAGGAGGCTTACATTTGGTTGTTTTCTTCTGCCGACGGTTTTATAATATAATATAATATATATATATTAATTTTAAGAATTAATTATATATTATATTATATTCATGTGCATAGTTGACTTGTAATTTTTAGTCCGTTGCGTCGAGCGTTAAGAGTTGACTCTGGTCCCGGTTCCGGATTTTCGAACGTCCTTGCGTACAATTTAATATCTTGTACTTTGCGTTTTGAATCTTGTACTCTTGTAATTTCGAGGCGTTTCTTATCAATAATTGGAACCTCTTTGATTGTACTTTGTTCTTTTGAGCTTTTTGGTCGTTTGCGTCTTCAATTCGTCGAATCTGTCTTTTGTCTTCACCTTTTATTATTTAAACGAATATCACTTGTAAATAGAACAATTGCAACTAAAAGCTTGTCTTTCTTGAGGAATAATGCTATGAAATATATGTTCGTTTTTAGCATTATCAGACCCCCAAATTGACGCGAATCTTAAAGTTAGATCTATCGGGCCCAACAAGCCCCATTCTGAAATTTAGAATGCTTTAGTACTTCGAAATTATCATGTCCGATGGGTGTCCCAGAATGATGGGGATATTCTATATGCATCTTGTTAATGTCGGTTACCAGGTGTTCACCGTATGAATGATTTTTATCTCTATGAATAGGATGCATATTGAAATATGAAATCTTGTGGTCTATTATTATGATTTGATAATATATAGGTTAAACCTATAACTTGAAGCGAACCATCCTAATCCATCCGGACGAAGTCCATACCGATTGTAAACGATTCACAACAGTTGATTACATCGCGAGGTACTTGACCTCCATATGATACATTTTACAAACATTGCATTCGTTTTTGAAAAGACAATCTTTCATTACATCGAAAGTTGACGGCTTGCATACCATTTTATAATATATCTAACTATAATTGACTTAATAATAATCTTGATGAACTAAACAACTCGAATGCAACATCTTTTGAAATATGTCATGAATGACTCCAAGTAATATCTTTAAAAATGAGCAATTGCACAGCGGAAGACTTCTTTCATACCTAAGAATAAACATGCTTTAAAGTTTCAACCAAAAAGGTTGGTGAGTTCATTATTTTATAGTAAAGAATCATTTCATAATTTTAATAGATCACACGATTTCATATTTCCAATTCTCATAAACATACGTCTCATGCATAGCGACAAAAATCATTCATATGGATTTACTTAATAATAACATTATTATCTTGCATATTATCTTGCATATTATTTTACATACCTAGTTCTATTGTTTCAATTATATTTTACTATTTCCAATTATTATATATACTTTCGTTATATTATATTATATGTACACATTTATTTACATACAATTGTTCGTGAATCGTCTAGCACAGTTTAAAGGTAAAATGTATACATGGACACAATTCAAAGTTTTTGAGACTTCATCATTACAGACTTTGCTTATCGTGTCGAGATTATATGAAGATCAAGTTTAAATTTGATCAGAAATTCCCGGGTCATCACAGTACCTACCCGTTAAAGAAATTTCGTCCCGAAATTTGAATGTGGTCGTCATGGCTATCCATAAAAATGTTTTCATGATGAATACGAGTTGATAAATAGAGTTTTATCATTATTGAGTAATATAGATAAAACAATACGTTTATGTGAAGAGTACGAGTGAAACTATCGCAAAAGAGTGAAATGAGAAAATTAAGTTTCGTCATATCTTTTGACGTAGATAGGATTGATTTCCGGAATTCAAGGGATTTAGAGAAAATCTTCGTAATAAGATTTGATTCTTCGGTAATCAAGGGAAATTAGGATCCGCTTTAAATGCGATCATCTGTTCTGATTGCTCTGTCGGATATTTTACATTAAATTCACCCCCGTCGTTTCTTTACAACTCACACCTTCTATTCTTCCTCCCTCAACTCATACTTTAAAGCATTCATTAATATGCTCCATCCAGTACTGATTCTTTTTCTTATTCTGACTATCGTATATGTCATTCTTCTTTTTCATTTACCACCGGAGGAATCCATTTACTCCTATTGTTACCTTAGGGTTATAGTATTTCTAATTCTCCCGTGTCTTTATACGGCTATACGCATTGATGTACACGGTTTGTAATTTCTGTGTTGTTGTCGAGTTTTATATCTTCCCTTATGTTTCGGAGCTCTTTGCCTTTTTATTCTCTTCTCGAACTCTAGTGAAGCGTGTAATGGTCCAGAATTCATAAGTATGGAGTTTCGAATTATCATAATATACAAGGTAGAAAGGAAAAGTAGTAGCACGATTTGATTTGTCAAATTACCAGAATTACTGAGGATAGAACTATCAAGAATATATTTTCTTGATATGTTCAGAAGTTAAGTAGAATGAAAGGGTTATGTAACATGGCACGTGATGATGTTATGATTTTGTGAATCTTTACGTCAAATTAGAAACTCAGCATGACTTACTATAATATAATCACATTGATCAAGTGTCATTATATTATACTAACTCATGCTTCAGTTCCCAACACTACTTCAGAATTCATTCACAGTTTATACTTAGCTTTTACAGAAATTTCCAATATAATGTATTACAGGTAGCACGAAGAGGTATATAATTTCGGACGAGAATATTTATGAAAATATTCTTAGAAATATCGAAGATATTTATGATGATATTTTGGAATATCCAAGTTCGATGGTTGATGAAGAAAGATTTTTCGCAAGATTTTAACATGACCTTGGAGCAAGATATTCTCTAAAAATTTCATCGGATCCAGAATTACCTGGATCCTTTTAATATAGGGTTTGGCCCTTGTATTTGTCCTTGGTCTCCTTCATGGGTAGCTCAATCTGTTTTCCAGTACCAAATTTTCTATCGAGCGTTCCCAACACTCTCTTCTTTATCATCAAACTTTTGACCGTTTTAACCATCTACAATTTTTCTATTTCCTCTGCATTTAATGCTACTATATCTGAATCATCGATTATCATTCCGAAGTGGTTTCAATAGAATTGTATTCTTAGATGATTAAACGCTGATGGTAACATGGTGGAATATGAAACTTTCCCCGGTAACAATAAAAGTGCACGCATATATATAAAAATTATAATAAGGTTGTTTCAAACGAAGAGTCGAAGTTGACTTGTTGGAGCTGTGACAAAACTGACTATTGTGAAAAAGAGTTGCAAAGTTATTTTCGATAATAACAACTCCAAAGGATCTAGTACATATACGTGTTAAACGTTTACTCAAGTTTCGAATGTTTTCAGGTGCCTAACTATATGCATCGATCTTTTCTTCCGTAGATGAAGTGCGGTTGGTTCATCCTCTCGATTGAGGTGTTTTCAAGTATCATGAAAGGTTTGAACGCAGATCGTAATCGTCAAGATTTAGGATGAAGTCAAGTGGCAAACTTGAAGAATTGTTTTGTTTCATATGTTATAATCAATATTTTAATTCATTTTAATTGTCCAATATTGGTAGTCCTTAGTTGATAGTCCACAGTTGACAGTCCAATAATTCATATATAATTTAATATATAATATTCGAATTAATTAATAAGTATCGTGACCCATGTACATGTCTCAGACTCAATCACAACTCAAATTATATATATTATTGTGGAATCAACCTCAACCCTGTATAGAGAACTCAATCATTACGGCATATAGAGTGTCTATGGTTATTCCAAATAATATATATAAATGCGTCGATATGATATGTCAAAACCTTGTATACGTGTCCCGATATTTAAAGTACGTAAAATAAATACAGAAATTAAATGACGATAAATAAAATGCGTAAAGTAAATAACAGAAATTAAATGACGATAAATAAAATTGCGATAATAAAATTGCTATAAATAAACTATAATAAATAAAATGTAATCAGTTAGCTAGGAACAGTTAGCGTGGATTCTTAACAAAATTTCTCATAATTAATTTGTCTGTTTCTAACAAATTTTATTTTGTCCAGTGTTTTCTTCATTATGCCACTTATTGGATTCTGATAGGTCAAATTCCAAATATGAATTTGAATAAAAATGGTTATTCTGCGGTGAACGAATACATATAGCTGTGGGTGTAAGTAGGATAGTAAATGACTATTGAATCAGATTCGAAGAATGTACAGTGTACTATTAATGTGAAATCTAAATATTCCTCGGGTATTACCTACCCGTTAAAATATTTTCACCGTTAACAGTTTGTACGAAAGAATTTTTAATTACAATATGTATGAAAATATATATACATATATATTTTCTTCAGATGTAATCATGGATTTAATTAGTCAATATGATATTAAACTCATTTGATTTAGCGTTAGAACAAGAATATATAACCTCTAAAACATTAGAGATTACATAATCGTCATGTCGAACGAAGATAAATGATGTAGAACGATTCGCAGATTGATGATTATGCTCGAGGTACATAATGAGATGTTAAGGTGTGTGATGTTGAACTTGGGTCGTTGGTGGTACTGTTGCTGTCGGTGCTACAAGTGTTGTTGGTGCTGAGGTTGGTGATGATGTTGGTGTAGTAAGTATAGCTTGTAAATCACGCACCATTCTTGTCAGGGTTTCTATCCTACCCTCTATCATTTCTATCCATCCACTCATCTGATTTGATAGATCTTGATTATCAATTCGAAGTTCCCTAACTTCTCCTAATGTTCCCCTTCAATTGGTATTCGGAAGTAGAGGTTGAATATTTTCTGAGATTGCAGTAATGCGACTTTCGAGGTGGAACACTTTAGCAAGAAGGGTGAATACAGTGTTGCGTATAGGTTCACCGGTGAGTACCTCGTTTTCTCTAATGTTAGGAGGTAAGTTTGGTTCGCGGTAGGGCTCGCCTTCTTCATTTCTCCATCGAGTGAGTAAGTCTCGGACCCACCCCCATCTCCTCCAGAAAGAAAAATAGCTAAATGATGGAGACACTTCGGGTTCATTTACTTCAGAGTCTACTTCAATACGCATCTCGAAATTGCTTCCGGAACTAATGGAATCCAAGCTAGGTGTAGGATCCATCTCTTATGATCATTTAGAGGATTTTCGATATGAAGTGATTTTCGGTTATCGGATAATATTTTAATTATATAGAATATCTAGTATAGTACAGAAGATCCCGTAGATTACGGAGGAAATTAAGGAAACGTGTCAGATAAAGTCTACAGTAACAGATACGCTAAGATATGAATTTTGTCTATACACTATTCATGCAGTCAATGCAGTAAAATGTGTCTAGACTAAGAATAATGAGCAGGTAATTTCCTAAGGATGATAAGCAGATGATTTCCGACAAAAATGATAAGCAAAACTTTTGACATGCAGACACGGTTGAAGTCCAGACTCACTAATGCATCCTAACGACTTATCAGTTATATACACTAATGCAGACCTGGTTCGCTAAGACCACCGCTCTGATACTAACTGAAGTGACCCGTCCTAATCCATCCAGACGAAGTCCATATCGACATCGCGAGGTACTTGACCTCTATATGATACATTTTACAAACATTGCATTCGTTTTTGAAAAGACAATCTTTCATTACATCGAAAGTTGACGGCGTGCATACCATTTTATAATATATCTAACTATAATTGACTTAATAATAATCTTGATGAACTCAACGACTCGAATGCAACATCTTTTGAAATATGTCATGAATGACTCCAAGTAATATCTTTAAAAATGAGCAATTACACAGCGGAAGACTTCTTTCATACCTGAGAATAAACATGCTTTAAAGTGTCAACCAAAAAGGTTGGTGAGTTCATTAGTTTATCGTAAAGAATCATTTCATAATTTTAATAGACCACAAGATTTCATATTTCCAATTCTCATAAACATACGTCCCTTGCATAGAGACAAAAATTATTCATATGGACTTACTTAATAATAACATTATTATCTTGCATATTATTTTACATACCTAGTTCTAATGTTTCAATTATATTTTACTATTTCCAATTATTATATATACTTTCGTTATATTATATTATATGTACACATTTACTTACATACAATTGTTCGTAAATCGTCGAGCACAGTTTAAAGGTTAAATGTATACATGGACACGATTCAAAGTTTTTGAGCCTTCATCATTACAGACTTTGCTTATCGTGTCGAGATTATATGAAGATCAAGTTTAAATTTGATCGGAAATTCCCGGGTCATCACATAACTCACCAACATTTTTGTTGACTTTTTAAGCATGTTTATTCTCAGGTGATTATTAAGAGCTTCCGCTGTTGCATACTAAAATAAGGACAAGATTTGGAGTCCATGCTTATATGATATTGTGTAAAAACTGCATTCAAGAAACTTATTTTTGATGTAATATATTCTTATTGTAAACCATTATGTAATGGTCGAGTGTAAACGGTATATTTTAGATTATAATTATTTGATAATCTACGTAATGCTTTTTAAACCTTTATCGATAAAATAAAGGTTATGATTATTTTAAAAATGAATGCTGTCTTTGAAAAACGTCTCATATAGAGGTCAAAACCTCGCGATGAAATCAATTAATATGGAACGTTTATAATCAATATGAATGGGACATTTCAGTGGGATGTAACCCCCATTTATAGGAAAGCTTGATGGAAAAGTTGTAAATAAATGTCTGAAAAACCCCTGGCAAGTGGTTTGGCAGGTCGTACGGCAGGTAGGATTTTTGTTGAAAAAATGGCTGGCAAACGGATGGCAGGTCGTTTGGCAAGCCATTTGCCAGGCCGTTTGCAAGGGCAAGCCGTTTTGTGTGCCCATTTGCCAAGGCCGGATGGCAAGCTATTTTACATACTGGTAGGCCGTTTGGCAAGCCGTTTGGCAAGCCGTTTGGCCTGCCTGTTTCCTGGATCGTAACTTGATTTCTTGTCTTTCAGCGTTTTCGCTCTAGAATCTTCGTTTTAGCTCCGTTTTTGACGATTCTTGCGCCCACGCATTCGTAATTAAGTATCCTAAAACATGAGATTAAGTATATAAACTTTTCTAAAAATTATAAAATAAGTTATTTAAACGCGAGTTAATCGTCTTAGCCGGTTTTGCACGTTCTTCCTCGTTTTTCATCCGTTTTTAGTGATTCTTGAAACATAGCCTTTGTAATGACATAATCTACCAAATGAAGCAAATAAATGCTTATTTAGATGATAAATTCAATTACTTTATCACAAATGGGGCTAATATCAGGGGTAAAAACGTGACTATTTAGCCGATATCAAATATCCTACACTTAAACTTTGCTTGTCCTCAAGCAAACCTCTCTTTTATTTTGAGTTCAAGGATACTTCTGAGGTTTTCGTTCTATTATTTAAGTGGCTTGTTATTTATTATAAGAGCAAAATCAGACAAACCGTCTTCTAAAAGGGGTGGAAACTATCTCTGCAAGCATGAGAGGAGGTTACCTGATTTTAGCTTCCTTACACGGGTCACTCAAATCACTCAAGTGTTTGGGTTTCCCTATCAATATATGAAATGAATTTGCTCATAGCTAATAATGTTGTAAGTATTGTCATAGGCTTGACCAATAATCAAATCTCCACTGGTTAGATAAGGACGGCACTGATCTTCTCCCTAATCATTCTTTCAAGAGGAAGAGTGGGTTTAAATGTTGGTTTGCGAAGAAAAGCGAAGGTTTTGATATGGTGAAAAGGGTGATTTAAAATCAATGAAATTTAGAAACATTCGATTGATTTTGGTTTCATGAGGATATACTTTTTCTAGGAAAGATGGTACTCTATTTTTGTTGAAGAGTTCCTTTAGAGAGTGCTGATTTTCAGTGAAGATTTTGCTTCTTTTCTGTAATCCTCCTGGGTCACAATCTTCATTTTCTTGGGGGATATATGCTTTTATTTGAAGAATTTTCTCTTCTTTATTCTAGAGACTTTGCTCAATATTTTTATTTTTTTGCATATCTCATCTTCATAACTTTGTCTATTTCTTCTTGTGTCCAGAGAGAAAGGTATTTCACCAGAAATAGGTCTTTTTGACCTATCAAAAATAGTCTGGAATTTCATAATTTTTCGACAAGTGTTTGAAGTAAACTTGGTCGATCTATCTCTTTTGAATTTCTAGATTTTGGAATTGAGAAAGAAAAGAAGGTGAAAAGGGTAACGTATTTGATAGTGAATTTGGGGGTGAGTATTTTCTAATTCATCAACTCTTTGGAATAAGTTGGTCAGTTTAAATGCGAGGAGTGGAAAAGGAAACAGATGGTTTGTGTCTTCTCTATTCAGAATGATTTCGGAAGGAGTATCGCACGTACACCACGTATGGCGCTTACTAACCATTATCCTCGAAATGTATGTCAAGGTCAAGTTCTAACTTTAAATGCTAACATCGGCACTTTCAACGAAAAAGATAGTGAAGCATTAAAAATGAATGCTTATTGGGCCATTTTTGGGGTGCCTCACAGCAATTATATTGGGTCGATAATGCCTAGTCATGCAATGCTCTTTTAATGAATCGGTTCATCCTTAAGAAGATTTATGTCCTCATTTGTCTTAATTTTAGAACAAGCACGCTTGATTTTTGAAAGTACTTTTTCAGAAAGTATCATTTAGTCAAAATTTTTGAAAAATCTACGTTGAGGACAAAGAATCTAAATAGTAGGTATACTCGAAAAGCTTAGTAAAATTTTAAGTTAAGAACATTTTCCGAGCATCCCATAGCTAGTTATGGTGTACTACACCGCTATCCCACACTTAGAGGAACATTGTCCCTAATGTTCATTCTTAGATTTTTAGGGAGCTAAAATCCCACACTTAGAGTTTTAACACGTCGAAAAATGTATCTAAGCTCAATATTGGGTTGGAATCCCACACTTAGTGATAAGCTTAGGGTAGGGTATAGTTTAAGGATATAACGAAGCAAAATAAACAAATGAAGAGAAAGAAACGAATTACTCCCCTTGGGTGCGGTTATGAGCTGAGGATCTGAAGGTAGACTGAGTCGAAACCATCTTCCGCTGGATTCGAATCGGTCTTCTTGAAGTGTACTCGAGCTCATTATGGCGTTCTCATCCTCCATACAACATCCATCAATAACTTGCAATAATCAACGGGTTTCCTGGTCGTTTCATCATTATTCAAATAGTCTCATCCACAGGTATCAATAACTGTCTATTACTTGTAACAATGGAAAAGGGCAAACCTACACAGGTGATTAAGCTTTAGGCCATAGACTCACAAATTTGCGTTTTGATGAAAAAGTTTTTTGAAAACTTGAGGTTTTTGAAAATTCAACAAATCAGTATATGACTAAAAAGCTTAATCCCACACTTAAAGTGTTGACTGCCTTTAATTTTAAGACTTTTGAAATAATGTAGCAAATTATGCATTTAAGCTCAACACAAGTAGGAGAAGTGTATTCGTCCTATGAAACGTTGAAAATTTTATTTTAAGTTTCACTTTTCACTTATTCAATTAACCTAATTATCTTAATCTAACTACTACTAAAGCTATAGAAAATAGACATACAGGTTGCCTCCCGAGAAGTGCTTGTTTTTGTTCGAGTCACGAGCCTGACTCTATCCATATTGAAATGTCCCATTCATATCGATTATAAACGTTTCATATTAATTGATTTCTTTGCCAGGTTTTGACCTCTATATGAGACATTTTTCAAAGACTGCATTGGTTTTAAAACAAACCATAACCATTATTTTATCGACAAGGTTAAAAGGACACCACCTAGATTATCAAGAAATGATAATCTAAAAATATCACATTTTCACACGACCAATACATATTGGTTTATAATATTAATATGTTACAACAAAGTAAATCTCGAATGCAGTTTTAAACAATATTATACAAGCATGCTGACACCAAATCTTGTCCATATTTTAGCATGCAACAGCGGAAGCTCTTAATAATCACCTGAGAATAAACCTGCTTTAAACGTCAACAAAAATGTTGGTGAGTTATAGGTTTAACCTATATATATCAAATCGTAATAATAGACCACAAGATTTCATATTTCAATACACGTCCCATACATAGAGATAAAAATCATTCATATGGTGAACACCTGGTAACCAACATTAACAAGATGCATATAAGAATATCCCCATCATTCCGGGACATCCTTCAGACATGACAAAAACGAATTCGAAGTACTAAAGCATCCGGTACTTTGGATGGGGTTTGTTAGGTCCAATAGATCTATCTTTAGGATTCGCGTCAATTAGGGGTGCACTAATTCTCAAAATTAGTGATGTTCCCTAATTCTTAGGCTACCCAGCAAAAAGGGGCATATTCGGCTTCGATCATTCACCCATATAATGTAGTTTTGATTACTTGTGTCTATTTCGTAAAACATTTATAAAAATGCATGTATTCTCATCCCAAAAATATTAAATTTTTAAAAGTGGGACTATAACTCACTTTCACAGATTTTTATTTCGTCAGGAAGTAAGACTTGGCCACTGGTCGATTCACGAACCTATAACAAATATGTACATATATATCAAAGTATGTTCAAAATATATTTACAATATTTTTATTACGTTTTAATGATTTGAGTTTGTTAAGTCAGCAGTCCTCGTTAGTAACCTGCAACTAGTTGTTCACAGTTAGATATATAGAAATAAAGTAATATATAATATCTCAAATCAATCCACGACCTAGTGTCTACAAGTCTCAGACTCGATCATAACTCAAAGTATATATATTATTTTGGAATCAACCTCAACCCTGTATAGCTAACTCAAGCATTACTGCATATAGAGTGTCTATGGTTGTTCCGAAATATATATATAGATGGCTCGATATGATATGTCAAAACATTGTATTCGTGTCTATGGTATCTCAAGATTACATAACATATGTTAGAATACATGTATAATACAATATAAGTTAGTTAAGTTATGATTTGTATAGATTTGTTACAAATTTCACGTAGCTACAACAAGCAAAATTATCCAATCTTGTTTTACCCATAATTTCTTCGTTTTAAATCCGTTTTGAGTGATTCAAGTTGCTATGGTTTCATAATGAACTAAAATTTATGAAACTAAACAGAAAAAGTATAAGTTAATAGTCAGAAATACAGGTTACGAGTCAATATTGTGAGAGGTAGTCATTTTAGTCGAAAGAACGACGTCTTGATGACCATTTTGAAAAACATACTTCCACTTTGAGTTTAACCATGATTTTTGGATATAGTTTCATGTTCATAAGAAAAATCATTTTTCCTAGAATAACAACTTTTAAATCAAAGTTTATCATAGTTTTTAATTAACTAACCCAAAACAGCCCGCGTTGTTACTACAACGGCGTATGTCCGGTTTTACGGTGTTTTTCGTGTTTTCAGGTTTTAAATCATTAAGTTAGCATATCATATAGATATAGAACATGTGTTTAGTTGATTTTAAAAGTCAAGTTAGAAGGATTCACTTTTGTTTGCGAACAAGTTTAGAATTAACTAAACAATGTTCTAGTGATTACAAGTTTAAACCTTCGAATAAGATAGTTTTATATATATGATTTGAATGATGTTATGAACATCATTACTACCTCAAGTTTTGTCGATAAACCTACTGAAAATGAGAAAAATAGATTTAGCTTCAAAGGATCCTTGGATGGCTTGAAAATTCTTAGAGTAGAATCATGACACGAAAACAAGTTCAAGTAAGATTTCCACTCAAAATAAGATTGTTATAGTTATAGAAATTGAATCAAAGTTTGAATATGAGTATTACCTTGTATTAGAAATATATCTTACTGTAAATAAGAAAGATTTCTTGAGTTTGGATGATCACTCAAAATGGATTTGCAAGATTGGAAGTAAGCTAGCAAACTTGGAAGTGTTGTTGGTGTGTTCTTGAGTAGTTGTTTTGTAACTTGGTTTATGTATGGATTTATGAACTAGATTGAGTTAGATTTTGATGAAGATAATGAAGAACACTTAGAACAATGGAAGAACACTTGAGAGAGAGTAGTTTGATGCATGAAATTTGAAATCAAAATGTTTTTATGGTGTGCCTAGTTCACATGAAGTATGGAGTCAATATAGGCTCCATTAGTTTGTTGTTTTATTAGATATTTCTTGCTAGATGTTAAATGATGGTTCCCACATGTGTTAGGTGACTCACAAGGGCTGCTAAGAGCTGATCATTAGAGTGCATATACCAATAGTAAATACATTTAGAAGCTGGGTATTGTACGAGTACAAATACGAGTGCATACGAGTAGAATTGTTGATGAAAATGAATGAGAATGTAATTGAAAGCATTTTTGTTAAGTAGAAGTACTTTGATAAGTGTCTTGAAGTCTTTCAAAAGTGTATGATTACATATTAAAACACTGTAGTGACCTGAACTTTTCCATGATTATATATTAAATGAAAACTATATTTGCATGATTAAATATTTCCAACATGTTAAGCAATCAAATTTGTTATGACTTGATTAATTGAAATGAGTTTCATGTAGACAATTGACCACGCAAGTTGACCGGCGATTCACGAACGTTAAAACTTGTAAAAACTGTATGATGACATATATATGGATATATATATATATATATATATATATATATATATATATATATATATATATATATATATATATATATATATAGTTAACATGGTATTATGATAAGTAAGTATCTTACTAAGTGTATTAACAATGAGTGATATACGTAAAAATGAGATTATTGAATTAAGAAACTTGAAACGATATATGTAACGATTATCGTTGTAACGACATTTTAATGTATATATATATATATCATATTAAGATATATTCATACATCATAATATCATTATAATGTAATAATTTAACATCTCATTAGATGTAATAAACAATGGGTTAACAACATTAAAGGAGATCGTTAACTTAAAGGTTTTAAAACAACACTTACATGTAACGACTAACGGTGACTTAATGACTCAGTTAAAATGTATATACATGTAGTGTATTAAGATGTATTTGTACACTTTTGAAAGACTTCAAGACACATATCAAAGTTCTTCTACTTAACAAAAATGCTTACAATTACATCCTCATTCATTTTCATTAACAACTCTACTCGTATGCACCCGTATTCGTACTCGTACAATACACAGCTTCTAGATGTATATACTATTGGTATATACAATTCAATGATCAGCTCCTTAGCAGCCCATGTGACTCATTAAACATGTGTGAACCATCATTTGGCAACTAGCATGAAATATCTCTCAAAATTACAAAAAATATTATAAATCATTCATGAATTATTTACATGAAAATAAACTTACACATCCTTTATATCTAATCCATATACTAACGACCAAAAACACCTACAAACACTTTAATTCTTCAATTTTCTTCATCTAATTGATCTCTCTCAAGTTCTATCTTCAAGTTCTAAGTGTTCTTCATAAATTCTATAAGTTCTATTTTCATAAAATCAAGAATACTCTTAAGTTTACAAGTCTACTTCCAAGCTTTCTAATCCATTTCAAGTGATCATCCAATCTCAAAAAATCTTTCTTATTTATAGTAAGATATCTTTCTAATTCAAAGTAATACTCATATTCAAACTTTGGTTCAATTTCTATAACTATAACAATCTTATTTCGAGTGATAATCTTACTTGAACTTGTTTTCGTGTCATGATTCTACTTCAAGAACTTTCAAGCCATCCAAGAATCCTTTGAAGCTAGATCAATTTTTGTCACTTAGAGTAGGTTTACCTACTAAACTTGAGGTAGTAATGATGTTCATAACATCTTTCAATTCATATATATAAAACTATCTTATTCGAAGATTTGAAAATGTAATCACTAGAACATAGTTTGTTAATTCTAAACTTGTTCGCAAATAAAGTTAATCCTTCTAACTTGACTTTTAAAATCAACTAAACACATGTTCTATATCTATATGATATGCTAACTTAATGATTTAAAACCTGGAAACACAAAAAACACCGTAAAACCGGACATACGCCGTTGTAGTAACACCGCGGGCTGTTTTGGGTTTGATAATTAAAGACTATGATAAACTTTGATTATATGATAAACTTTGATTTAAAAATTGTTCTTCTGGGAAAATGATTTTTTTTATGAACATGAAACTATATCCAAAAATCATGGTTAAACTCAAAGTGGAAGTATATTTTTCAAAATGGTCATCAAGCTGTCGTTCTTTCGATGGAAATGACTACCACTTTAAAAAATGACTTGTAACCTGTATTTTCGACTATAAACTTATACTTTTTCTGTTTATTTTCATAAATTTCAGTTCATTATGAAACCATAGCAACTTGAATCACTCAAAACGGATTTGAAACGAAGAAATGACGGGCAAAACAAAATTGGATAAATTTGCTAGTTTTGGCTACGGAAATTTTGTAACAAATCTAGACTAAACATATCCTAACTAATTTATATTGTATTATACATATTATATAATCTTGGGATACCATAGACACGTATACAATGTTTTGACATATCATATCGACCCATCTATACATATATTTTGAAACAACCATAGACACTCTATATGCAGTAATGTTTGAGTTAGCTATACAGGGTTGAGGTTGATTCAAAAATAATATATATACTTTGAGTTGTTATCTAGCCTGAGACTTGTATACACTGAGTCGTGGATTGATTCGAGATAATATATATTGATTTATTTCAGTACATCTAACTGTGGACAACTAGTTGTAGGTTACTAACGAAGACTGCTAACTTAACAAACTTAAATCATAAAAACGTAATAAAAAATGTTGTGAATATATTTAAATCATACTTTGATATATATGTACATATTTATTATAGGTTCGTGAATCAACCAGTGGCCAAGTCTTATTTCCAACGTTGGAAAAATTTGTGAAAGTGAGTTATAGTCCCACTTTTACAATCTAATATTTTTTTTTGGGATGAGAATACATGCAGCTTTATAAATGTTTTACAAAATAAACACAAGTATGTAAAACTACATTCTATGGATGGATTATTAACCGAATATCGCCCTTCAAGTCTGGTAACCTAAGAATTAGGGAAATGGCCCCTAATTGACGCGAATCCTAAAGATAGATCTATTGGGCTTAACAACCCCCATTCAGGTTATGGATGGTTTAGTACTTCAAGATTATTATACAGACGAGAGGTTCTGTTTTGGGGATATTCTATGCATTAAGTTAACGTCGG
This sequence comes from Rutidosis leptorrhynchoides, assembly GCF_046630445.1. Classification (NCBI taxonomy): domain Eukaryota; kingdom Viridiplantae; phylum Streptophyta; class Magnoliopsida; order Asterales; family Asteraceae; genus Rutidosis; species Rutidosis leptorrhynchoides. The sequence goes on along the minus strand of NC_092342.1, from coordinate 244,534,514 downwards.
TTACCAGGTGTTCAACATATGAATGATTTTTATCTCTATGCAGTTTGCGAAATGCCTGATATGAGATGTGTTATAAAAATGAAATATTGTGGTCTATTATTATGATTTGATAATATATAGGTTAAACCTATAACTCACCAACATTTTTGTTGATGTTTTAAGCATGTTTATTCTCAGGTGATTATTAAGAGCTTCCGCTGTTGCATACTAAAATAAAGACAAGATTTGGAGTCCATGCTTGTATGATATTATTTAAAAACTGCATTCAAGAAACTTATTTTTGATGTAATATATTCTTATTGTAAACCATTATGTAATGGTCGTGTGCAAACGGTATATTTTAGATTATCATTATTTGATAATCTACGTAATGCTTTTTAAACCTTTATCGATAAAATAAAGGTTATGGTTGTTTTAAAAATGAATGCAGTCTTTGAAAAACGTCTCATATAGATGTCAAAACATCGCGACGAAATCAATTAATATGGAACGTTTATAATCAATATGAACGGGACATTTCAGTTGGTATCCGAGCGTTGGTCTTAGAGAACCAGAAAATTTGCATTAGTGTGTCTTATCGAGTTTGTTAGGATGCATTAGTGAATCTGGACTTCGACCGTGTTTTCTTTAAAAATGATTGCTTAATATTTTTTGTTGGAAACTACAAATTGTAACATGTAAATATTATGTAATATATTAATCTCTTAACATGTTTGATATTGTGTGATAGATATCTACCTCTAGTACAAATCCCATCGACTCGCCTAATAATAATGAAGAGTCGAATATATATTGGGAAGATTCACAAATTCCCGAAGAGGAACCGGAAGAAGAGGAGGTTCCGTAGGAGGAAATATTAGGAACTACAGAAAAACATATAAGTAAAAGAAAACCCTCAATGAATGGACCAAAATTAATAATGGTCAATGGTGTTTCCACCGAGGCAGCAAAATATTGGGAAGATTACCAATTTTCCTATGAATCGGATCCCGATGAGGATTCCAATGATGTTATCGAAATTACCTCGACCCAATTTGAAAAAGCAAAAGAAAATAATAAGGGAAAGGGCATCAAAATAGAGAAACCTGATTCCAACCCCGATGAACTTTATATGTATCGTCAACACCCGTATTTTTTAAGTTGTAACAATAACCCGGGAACCTCTAAACCACCAGGTTTTTCTAAACCATTTGTGAAAACAACGGCTCGTATTAGAGGAACATCATATATCCCTAGAAAATTAGCAAAACGAAACAGGTTCGAAGAGGAAGAAACTAGTGAGTCGAAATAAAGAGTTGTAATCATGAGGTGCAAAATATGTAAAATAAGTGTGCTTGTACTTTTCTTGTTGTATGTGAAAATTGCTTGTATTATTTGATAATTATCTTTTACGAATCTAATTCTCGTCTGTTTTACAGTATAAAAACACAATAGACGTTAAGGATAGACAACCAAAAATTTTAGAAGACCTACCCGGGGACATGATTGATGAAATCTTGTATAAAGTCGGTAAGAATTCGTCGGCACAATTATTTATGGAAAAATTAGTTTGTAGAACATTTGAAGAACGTTCCAGGCATGCCTTAGTTTATAAAAGGCTTTCATTTGAAAAATGGGGTATATCACATAGGGGACACCGTAAGTTACACCGTGTTTTCTTTAAAGCGTTAAATGCGGGGAACCCAAATGCAATTTTACGCTACGGGTTAAAAAACTATTTTGACTCAACATATCCCAACATAGGACTTCGTGAATTAGAAAGAGCTTCTAACATGCAACATAAAGAAGCATGTTATGCTTACGGGTTAGTGGTGTTCGCTTCTCACCAAAGTGAGAAAAAGAACATCATATTACAACTTTTAAATAAAACCTTCTCACAATTGACGGATTCAGTAGTTGGGGTGAGAAATAAGGTTTTTAGATTATTACGGGGCTGTTGGGCATTACGAAACCCTCGTCGCTTTGACGACATTACAACATGCTGTCTTGTCAATGGCCACAACGGTTATGTTCCACAAGACCAAGGATGGTAAGTAGTCTTAGTAAAACCAGAATGCATGACTTGTTTATGGACTTATGAATTACGTATTTTTATTGCCTTTGCTGAACGACTTGCGTATTAACTAGGACTGTTGTCACAACTGTTTTGTATCAAAGTTATTGTGTGCTATATTGTAAAGACCCGTCCTAATCCATCTGGATGAATACACTACATTTGGTTACATCGCGAGGTACTTGACCTCTATATGATACATTTTACAAACATTGCATTCGTTTTTAAAAGACAAACTTTCTTTACACCGAAAGTTGATGGCATGCATACCATTTCATAATATATCCAACTATAATTGACTTAGTAATAATCTTGATGAACTCAACGACTCGAATGCAACGTCTTTTGAAATATGTCATGAATGACTCCAAGTAATATCTCTAAATGAGCAAATGCACAGCGGAAGATTTCTTTCATACCTGAGAATAAACATGCTTAAAGTGTCAACCAAAAGGTTGGTGAGTTCATTAGTTTATCATAAATAATCATTTCATAATTTTAATAGACCACAAGATTTCATATTTCCATTTCTCATAAACATCATGCATAAAAATCATTCATATGGATTGAACACCTGGTAACAGACATTAACAAGATGCATATAAGAATATCCCCTATCATTCCGGGACATCCATCGGACATGATAAAACAACATCGAAGTACTAAAGCATCCTCTACAACGGATGAGGTTTGTTAGGCCCAATAGATCTATCTTTAGGATTCGCGTCAATTAGTAGACTGGTTTACTAATTCTTAGGCTACCAACCAAAAAGGGGCATATTCGTCTTCGATCATTCAACCATAGAATGTAGTTTCGATTACTTGTGTCTATTTCATAAAGCATTTATAAAAGCGCATGTATTCTCAGTCCCAAAAATATATATTGCAAAAGCATTTAAAAAGGGAGTAATGAAACTCACTATACGATATTTTGTAGTAAAAATATTCGTACGACGGCACTGAACAAGTGCAGGGTTGGCCTCGAATTCACGAACCTATATCATTTATATATATATATTAAAACATATAATCGTAAACGAACAAGTTTATGTTTTATTATTAATTGTTATGTTAGTAACTTGTATGTTTCATTAGTAACTAAATTAACTATACTTTATTTTTACATAGATTAGATAAATAATTAGTATTTATTATGAAAATATTAATGTTGTTATGTGATATGTTTTTAAATATATTCTTATATAGTTATTTATTTGGTAAAATGATATCAATAATAATAAATACAAATTTGTATCTTTTTATGATAATAATAATAATACTAAAAGTAATTAGATTTAGTAATGATACTGATATTAATAGCTTTGATAATAATACTAATAATAAAAGTAATGTTAGTAATAATAATAATTTTAATAGAAAAGATAATAAAGATAAGATAAAAACGTTAGTTTTCATAAAAATGATATTTTAAATAATAATGGTACTTTTAATAAAACTGATGATTTTAATAGAAATTTTTAATAATCATATTAATCATAATAATACTATATATTTTAATAGTAATAATAATAATGATAATAATGATAATAATAATAATAATAATAATAATAATAATAATAATAATAATAATAATAATAATAATAATAATAATAATAATAATAACAAAATAATAGTAATAATAACAACAATAATAATAATGGTATTCGTAATACTACCTCAAAGAATTAGCCCTTTTAGAAAAATGCCCAAGTCCGGGTTTAAACCCGCGACGTCCCGCTAACCCGATAACATTCTTAACCATTACTCCATTTGTAATTTCCTAATATAATACGGATCCAAATTGTTTTAACCCACAATTCAGTTTTCTTTTTAAAAAACCCATTTACTTATTCATCATCTTTATTTTCGATCATCACATCATCGTGAATCATAATCGTGTATCATATCAATGTCATCCTAATCCTAACATAATCATTATCGTGATTCATTTCATCACCATCTATAACTTTTATCATCATCATCTTATATCACTTCGTCTACATAATCAGCATCATGATGAACGTTATAATATCATACATCATACGTCGTCCACCCATGATCATCACCATTATATATTTAACCACGATCATAACAACAATATCCATATTACCATCTTTGAATCATCCTTATTGTTATCCTAACATCATAATATCTCCACCATACATAAAATCATGAACCTAGTCATCACCTAATCATTATGATAATCATCACCATAGTTTTATTTCTATTAATCGCCAATATGATCATAAATCATAGTTTTCGGCCCATCTATACTAACTACACGGCCCAACTAGCAATTAAATTAGTCCACATATTTAATTAAATCTCGGCCCAAATTGCTTTCTATTTGCTATCGGCCCAAACTACAAAAACAATATCCAGTGAAAATAGAAGATGTACGAGTGTGTGTTATCCCAATCTGGCTCCACCGAATCAAAAGTAATATTAACTTACTAAGCAAGGGTTGTTATCACTTTAGCACTTGTTGGCCAAAGATAAAAAGAAAAAGGAGTTCACATGTGTCACCCTTTATTGCTTTAACATCTATCAAATTGGTTGTTTGTTTAGTAATTTATTGGCCAGACGAAAAGAAAGAATAATCGTGCAGTTTTAAAGCAGCAGATGAGTTAGGAATGGAAAGAAGATAGAAAAAGAAACAAATAACGTTGCAGCAGTTTTGTGGTAGTTTTTAAGTGGTGTTAGGTTGTGATATTGATTCGAAAAACAGATACACAATGGGTTAATTACAAGGTGACATTTATGGTGATCAAAGGGGTGGTCTCCGGTGGTTTTAGGACAAACAAAACAGCAGTCTCCAAAGAAGAAATAGCAGCAGGATTTGGGTGTTGGGTTTTGATGATAGTGGTGATGGGTTTTGGGGTTTAACACAAACAAAACAGGAAACAAATTAAATTGATGATCGATGATGTATGGGTGTGTTCTTGGGTGGGTTTTTCGATGGTTGTTTGTCTCCGGTTCAAACTCAGAAATGAGTAGTAGCAAGTTGTATGGTTTTTGGTTTTGGCTTGATTGAAACAAGTACTGTTCATCATCGTTTTTAATCGCTATCATCATTCTGAAGTTATCCTCCTTGTTACTTATACTAAGCTTTTGAAAGTTGCAGGTTTTTCAAAGTCTAATTCGATGAATTAGAAACAACTAGATAGATAGCGACATTTAATGGTATTCTTTGATTATTTTAGACCGGAAAAACAAAAGACAGGAGCAAGTAACAGTTTTATTGATGGTGGCGGTTCATGGTAATTGTAGGAAGTGTGATCTCCGGTGGTTTTGATTGAATTGTTTTGTGGATTTAACGAAAACAGTAAAGAAGAATTGAAGTGGGTTGTAAATGGGTTTTGATGTTATAATCGAAAACAGCCCAATTAGTAGACGGGTGGTGTGGTGCCTGATGTCAAAGCTAAGGGGTATAAAATACTATTAAATTTTAGCAGGAAATACTATTAAATATGATACAATTTTACACAAGATATTTATTTATTTATTGAATGGATATACTTAAACCTTGCTACAACACTTATAGGCAGTGTACCTAATCATACAGTAGTGTAGTTTTTAGTAAGTCTGGTTCGTTCCACAGGGAATCTTTTTCACAAAGCTTAACGCTATATTAGTTTAAATTTATAAAAATACAAATATATATATAAGTAATATTATTATTATAAAGGGGGGTTTTTACCATTTAATGACCGGTTTGTCGATTTTAAAACTTTAGTCGCAGTTAAAACCAAATGTAAAATATTAAATAAAAGACTTAATTTAAAGCGTAAAGTAAATAACGATAATGAAATTACGAATAATAAAAGTGCGATAAAATAAACTTGCGATAATTAAAAAGTACGATAATTAAAAGTGCAATTAAATACAATAACAATAAATAAAAGTGCTATAATTAGAAGTGCAATTAAATATAAAATAAAGGAAATTAAATATGAAATAAAAGAACTATGCTTATTTAAACTTCCATAATCATGATGTTTGACGTGTTGATTTTAGTTTTATGCCCATGGGTTAATTGTCCTTTGTCCTGGATTATTTAATATGTCCGTCTGGTTTTTTTCCATAACAGTCCATCAGTCCTAAATATAAAGTACGAGTGTCCTCGTCAAATTATCCTTATACCCGAAGTTAAATATTCTAACTAATTGGGGACTTAAACTGTAACAAGATTTTAATACTTTGTTTAATAATTACACCAGGATGTCGACTGAGTGTAACCCAAGGTTTTAATATTTTGTTATCAATTATACCAAGTGTCCTTGTACATAATTTCACCCATGTTTTAATTATTCTAGTGGCTATTAATCCATTCTCGTGTCCGGTTAAATGAACGATTATTCGTACATATAAATACCCCACCCATCGTGTCCGATCGAGTGTATATGGTAATTTATAGGGACGCCCAATTGTAAATCTTTATATTAACATTAACAAACTATCATTTAGTTAAACAAATATAAAGCCCATTAATAGCCCATAGTCTAATTTCCACAAGTGTCGTTCTTTTGTCCAAACTCCAATTATGGTACAAAGCTCAATTACCCAATTTTAGTAATTAGCCTAACATCATGATTACTTCGGATTAAATAAGCATAATAATAACTTAGCTACGAGACATTAATGTAAAAAGGTTGAACATAACTTATAATGATTAAAAATAGCGTAGCGTTACACGGACAGAATTTCGACTTAAACCCTTACAACATTCGCTAACATACCCTTATTATTAGAATTATAATTAAAATTAAAATTAAAATATAAATATAAATATATTTACGTATACATATATAGAGAGAGATTGAATTTGGATGATAAAAATGATCAGAATTCGTTTGGCTTTATAGGGAATTGAGTTCAGGGGTACTCCGCGACTCGCGGCAATTTTTGCCTTCAAACTCCGCGAGTCGCAGAGTTTGAAAATACAGCTCACCCTCCTTTGGCTTCTTTCTTGCCGACGATTTATAAATATATTATAATATATATATTAATTTTAAGAATTAATTATATATTATATTATATTTATGTGCATAGTTGACTCGTAATTTTTAGTCCATTGCGTCGAGCGTTGAGAGTTGACTCATGTCCCGGTTCCGGATTTTCGAACGTCCTTGCGTACAATTTTATATTTTGTACTTTTTGTTTTTGAATCTTGTACTCTTGTAATTTCGAGACGTTTCTCATCAATATTTGGAACCTCTTTGATTGTACTTTGTACTTTTGAGCTTTTTGGACCTTTGCGTCTTCAATTCATTGAATCTGTCTTTTGTCTTCACCTTTTATTATTTAAACGAATATCACTTGTAAATAGAACAATTGCAACTAAAAGCTTGTCTTTCTTGAGGAATAATGCTATGAAATATATGTTCGTTTTTAGCATTATCAAATATTCCCACACTTGAGCGTTGCTTGTCCTCAAGCAATATAGTCTTGAAATACTAGAATCACTTCTTTATTCTTCACACTTTGTACATCAGTGATTTCTATATGGCGGTATAAACAATGGTAGTAACGATATGGTTTACAGTCCCACATGACTATAAAAATTTAGATCCATTAAGGAAATTGGATCTTTATGAAAACATTTGATCTTTTGAAAATTAAATCTAGTTTCTTTTGAATAACCCTTCACCGGTGTTGGCAAAATATTTTTGTGGGCTTGGTGGGTTTCAGATTTGAAAATTTTAGCTCAAAATTTGCGGTTTTGTGTCACCCACTTGCTAACCTTGTATTAGGAAAGCAACACGTCCAATTTACTTGTCCCGTATATTACCTTTCGGTAAACTACCATCCGGTTGTAAAGGAAAGCGTTGAACAAGCAACTGTTAAGGCAATGTCCCCTGACATGCTTTTGATTATGGTTTATAACATGTCGGACGCAATTACTATCCTTGGTAGGAGCAATAGTAAAGCTCACCCTTATGATTTTTTGGTCCGGCACAAGGTCCTGTCTTTGACCATGCTATGCAACCACCGTTCTTACGGTTGACACCCGATTTAGTTCAGGTGACCTAATGAATTCCAGGTGAATTCCTAGGATTTTACGTTCAATGGTAATGAACGCATTGAAAATGGGTTTTTAGAAAACAAATCGGTTTATAATTTTGATCAAAATATTTTCTCGTTCAAGCTCGAGTTTAGATATCATTGAATCCCATGAGTTTGTAATTCTCAATCTTTAAGGTCAATCTCAAGGATTGAGTAATATCAGGCTTAAAAGCTGATTTTTGATCTTTTAAGGAGATTATCCTTTCTGGGGATCTGATTCATTAGTCTTATCCAGCTAATTTGCACGGTGCCCCCCCATTATACGAGATAAATCCTTCTCATGGTTAGGATAAATCTGACCACTTGGCGACCCTGTTTGATGCTGAGGTCCGTGGATTTCCTGCTGATTTTAGTGATGACTTTTCTAGATTTTTCGTCAACCTACAGCTGGTCTGGACGACAACTTCTTGACCTAAATCAAGAAGCGCGTGTCTTTTTCGAAAGACTTTACTTCCTTTTAATGATGGAATTGATTCATCGTGTAGATCCATCTCTTCTTTTCTTTCATCGGGTAAAATAGTTTAGTTTAGTCCAAAGCAAAAGTATTTTCAGTTATTTGTTACAGAAATATGTGACATATGTTTAAAATATCTTGGTAAATTTTCCCACACTTGGCTTTTATTTTCCTTTTTATTGTCCTCTATTCAATTTTAAATGAATTTTAACATTTTTGTTTGTTTCTCAATTTATGTCCTTTCCGAGGTAACAATAATTTTGGTGTTAACACCTAGTTTTATCGTTCATAAATATGTATAAACATGATTTTGAGTTCATTTAATTGAAAATTTTGAAAAATTTTACTAGAATTGGGTAGTCAGTATATAAGACTAGGGCTGTTCTTTATTATCAGAGAGCACTAGATTCTAATACAACTACTACTTTACTAGTATTTCTAATGGTAACCAAGTGTTTAAGATAAAAATTTTAAAAATCCGAAAGAATTTAACCCCTTCCCACACTTAAGATCTTGCAATGCCCTCATTTGCAAGAAATCAGTAACAATTTAAATTATTGAGGGTGATTAGCGTAGAAATGATTAAATTTTACCAAAGTTTCCAAACATATTTGTGTTTGCTTGCTGAATGATAAATGGTGCATATCATTTGTTCATTCCGTCTTGTTGTTATTTCACATATATTTTGCATCTTGTCGTCAAAATTAGTTGCTTTTGCTGAACTTATTGCCAGTCTTTGAAAATGCGTTGTTTTACCCTGTTGTATACATAAGATAAAATGCAAACATATATACATATTTTTGAAGTTTGGTATATTACCCCACATTCAAATATTATTAAAATCTAAAAATAAAAATTAGTAAAAAAAAAAACTAATACAATTCCAACATAAGTATTAAATGTATCAACATTACAAATAATAAAATAAATAAAACTAAGTACACTAGGGATGATACTGATGCCAGTAGGGGTTCCATGCATAACCATAGGTGCTATAAAATGCTTCGGCTGGGTTATACGTAGGATACGGTGGTTGGATCTCTATAGACCAGGGAGGGAATATGGGCAATGGAGTAGGAATATAGTTTCTACCTATATGTTGGCAATAAGCTATGATTTGGTTTTGATGAACTTGCCAATCTTCAAATGCTCTATGTCTAGCATTTTCATACTCTTGTGAAGCTATAAACCTTTGCATTTCTGCCATTTCATTTCCTCCTCCTACATTACCTTGTTGTTGGTTTCTCTCAACCTGTGGATGTCTACCATGGTATTGTACTGCGGCGTTATTTCGCCTCTTCAAAACTTTCGCACCATGGTATACATTTAAACCTATTGTATCGCGGGGTTCTGGTTCTTCAACTAATAATCCCCCCCGACTTATATCCACACCGAGATATTCAGCAATCAAAGTAATAAATATACCACCTCCTATTATGCTATGCGGTCTCATCCCCCTAACCATAGCTGATAAATAATAACCCATACAATATGGTATACTTACAGCATTTTGTGGGTCTCGAATACACATATGGTAAAACAAATCCTGTTTATTTACCTTTTCCTTGTTCTTACCTCGTTGTGTAATCGAATTGGCTAAAATCCTATGAATTACTCTTAATTCAGCTCTATCTATATCCAAATAAGAGTAATTTCCCCCTTTAAATCGGTGATGGCTAGTCATTTGACTCCATACACCATGCGTATCAAAATTTTCGTCTATCTTTCTACCATTTAGTATCAACCCTCTACAATCGGCAGATGCTAACTCCTCAGGCGTATATATACATAAAGCCTGAGCCATGTCTAGTAAAGACATGTGGCGCATCGAACCTCCTAACAAAAATCTAATAAAATATCGATCAGTTAAACTAGCTACCCGATCATTTAATTCTATACATCACAACAATTCTTCACACCATACTTTATATACAGGTCTACGTATGTTGAATAACCGTACCCAATCGTTAAAAGTAGAATTACCATACCTCTGTGCAAGTAATTCCCTAATTGGCCCGACCAATTCTACAGCTTCTAATGGTCCCCATTCTATGACACTAGGTACTTCAACAACTTTAGAATGAAGAGTATGCAAACCCCTTTGGTATTTTGGATAATCTATCCAAAGTCTGTCAAATCTCAGGTTCGGGTGCAAATCTTCCAAGTGCATATCAGAAAATGTCATGACTGGATGAGGTATATCTTGTTTGTAGTAGTTATCCACCTCCTGTTGTTCCGCATTCTCAGCAGGAGCATTGCGAGCTTGGGATGAAGATTCACCCCTTTCAGTCTACAAAACACATCAAACACAATTTTTGTGCATCCAAATATGCATTAGTGTCAGCAAAATCATCAATCAAAATAATTACAATGACATGATCAATTTATATCAAACTTAAGCTCATTTTCATATTTTCATCAAATCTACACTTTTTCAAATAAGCATATACGAAAATGTTTGCCAAGTTCATAAGCATTCAACTCAAATAACATGTCAAAATAATCATCACTAGCAATTAAACAAGTTTCAAATGGCATTATCTCTCAAAAGTCAAGTTCATGAATTTTAGACTTGAAAAAGTCCACTTTAATTCTCAAAATCATGTTTAGGCTCAAAGTTTGGATCATTTAACTACCTAAACATGTTACACTACTTAATTTAGCAACAATTCATCACAAAAATCGGCCATAACCTGTTTATATCAAAAAGCCCCAAATTTGCTCAAGAACACAAACCCTAGATTACTCAAAATTTGAAGTTTAAGGCATCTAATCATGTTAAATAGCATCAATCTAGGTTATACAAGCATAATACATAAACAATTTAAGCATAATTACACTAAAAAGCATCAAAATCAAATTGGGTATAAAATTGCTCAAGAACACTAATTTTCGGATTAAATGGTGTTTAGGTGTAGAAATTTGCCGTTTTTCTTGAGTAATTCCTTGATAGCATCCTTCTTAACATGATTTTAGTAAAAGATTTGATGATTAACGGTCAAAAATTGTGAATTTGGGGGTGTTTTTTCTGGTTTTTTCGGGTGTTATTTTCGCAGTTTTTGTGGTGTGGGGAGTGAGGATACTGATCAGTTCGTTCAGTTTTTATTTTTTTTCTGGATTTTGCAAGCTCCACGAGTCGCGGTGTTTGACCCTTCAAACTCCGCGAGTCACGGAGTTTGTATTTTTTTTATACTAATTAAAACAATTAAGTAATTAATTTTAAAATTTTATTTCCCTTGTTATTTAGGATGAGGTCGTTTCGGATCGATGTCCTAGTCCGTCCTTCAACAAAATTTTAAAATTTGTCTTTTTGTAGCGATTGTTTTAAAAGCTTAGATTTTTTTAGTTTTTTAATGTTTTTGTCATACTTTAATTCAATAAGATTAAAAATAATGATAATAAAAGTTCTCGTCCCTCCCTCGGGTAAAGAAATTTAGGTTCAAAGACCTAGTCTTCAACTTACGACGAATTTTAAAAATCATATTTTTAACTTAGCGACATAAAGTAAATTTTTGTTTTTAAATTCACACAACTTAAATATAAAATTCAAAATTAATATTAAAAATTCACACCAAACTTACAATTTAAAATGCATAAAAATAAAATTCATATTTTAAAAATTAAAAATTCACACCAAACTTAATTTAAAAATTCATATTATAAATTCACACCAAACTTATATTAATTTTTCAAATATTTACAATTTTAAATATATTGTTTTTACAAAGTTTACAATATTAATTTAAGATTTATATATTAATTTTAAAAACATGGTAAAAATAAAATTAAAAATCTTTTTGGCTTTTTATCCCACTTTAATCAATCAAATATTATCAAAAATATGCGCCCCTCTTTTCCGTAAAGTAATTTCGGTTCCAAGACCTAATTTAACTCATGACGAATTTTTGAAATATTTTGGGTTGATTGATTAAAGATATTTATACCTTAAGAATAAACGTTAAATTTCGCAGTGATGTAATAAATTTTTGTATGATATCAATAATTTCGGTCGCCAAACCTAATTTTATTCAATACCAATTTAATACTTTATAGCGAACAAATTAGCGTTTATTATCAAAAGGTTAAAAATAAAAATAAAAATAAAAACTGTACAGACTCACCTGTGAGATAGTATTCTTAGTTATATGATCTATCCCATTCATAAGATAGTCGGTTTAATTGGTTTTCCATGGCTACATAGACGTAACCTCGAGCATTCAGTGTTTTTTCTTCTAAACATATGAACGGTCCGTCTCTACATAAAGTAACAAATTCGGTATTTGAATAGGTTTGATTATTTGAACATTTACCTCCATGTGACCATTTTCCGCATTTGTGACATATTTCTAGGTGTCGTGCTCTTCTTTTCGCTGCGGATTTTGATTTTCCTTTACCAAATTGTAACTTATTATCTTCGCATCTGGATTCTTTTCTTACTTCGTCCAATCTTTCTCTGATTACTGATACTATTTCACTCGGAAGTGTGTCATTATTACATTTAGTGATCAAAGCGTGTAGCATTAGACCATGGTTTAGTTCACAGGCAGTCTTTATTTCGTAAAAACCTAAAAAAATAAAAATTCAGAATGGGGGGAGAAGACTAGTTCTTTAGGGTCTGCTAGGGAAAGACCATTCGGGTTCTATTTTCGAGAACTACACGAAAACAGACAATCTAACTCTAACAGAAATACATATTATCCTTTAAAGACTTGATTCTCCCCACACTTAGTTAGCTGTGGTATTGAAATTGTGATTAACTTCATTGTCGAATTCCATCGGACTATCTATGTAGTGTTTAACTCTGTGACCATTAACTTTAAATTCAATCCCATTTGAATTTATTAATTCTATCGTTCCGTATGGGAAAACTCTTTTGACTATGAATGGTCCAGACCATCTTGATTTCAATTTTCCAGGAAATAGCTTGAATCGTGAATTGAAAAGAAGAACTCTGTCTCCTTCTTTAAATTCTTTTGAACTTCTGATTCTTTTATCATGCCATTTCTTCGTTCTTTCTTTATAGATTAACAAATTTTCGTATGCTTCATGTCTTAATTCTTCTAATTCGTTTAGTTGACTTAATCGTAGACGTCCGGCTTCATGTAAATCAAGATTACATGTCTTCAAAGCCCAAAATGCTTTGTGTTCAATTTCTACTGGAAGATGACATGCTTTTCCATAAACAAGTCTAAAAGGTGTGGTTCCAATTGGAGTTTTGTAGGCTATTCTAAAAGCCCAGAGTGCATCCTCCAATTTAATGGACCATTCCTTCGGATTTGATCCTACGGTTTTCTCTAGAATACGTTTTAAAGCTCGGTTGGTATTTTCAACTTGTCCACTTGTTTGTGGATGATATGCGGTGGAGATTTTATGAGTTACTCCATATCTTTTAATTATTTTCTCAAGTTGATTATTACAGAAATGAGTACCCCGATCACTTATTAAAGCTTTCGGTGTTCCCAACCTTGCAAAAAGACGTTTTAAAAAGTTGACTACAACTCGTGCATCGTTAGTTGGGAGAGCTTGTGCTTCCGCCCATTTAGATACATAATCAATGGCAACGAGAATGTAGAGATTATTATGAGATTTTGGAAATGGACCCATAAAGTCAATACACCAAATGTCAAATACTTCACATACTTGGATGACATTTTGTGGCATTTCATCACGTTGACTTATTTTTCTGGTCCTTTGACAAGCATCACAGGATTTGCAAAGAAGGTGTGCGTCTTTGTAAATTGTAGGCCAATAGAATCCAGCTTCATAAACTTTTCTTGCTGTTAGTTGAGGCCCATAATGCCCTCCTGTTGGTCCTGTGTGACAATGGTTTAAAATTTTACTAGCTTCATCTCCGAATACACATCGGCGTATTATTCCATCTGGACAACTTTTAAAAAGATGTGGATCTTCCCAGAAATAGTGTTTTATATCACTGAAGAATTTCTTTCGTTTTTGGTACGATAATCCTTTTTCAAGGAATCCACAAACTAAGTAGTTTGCATAGTCTGCAAACCATGGGATTTCATTATAATCTATCTTCAATAGATATTCATCGGGAAAGTTGTCTTGTATGGCCGATTCATTTAGAACTTCTAATTCAGGATTTTCAAGACGAGAAAGATGATCAGCGGCGAGATTTTCTGCTCCTCTTTTATCTCGGATTTCAATATCGAACTCTTATAAGAGTAAGATCCAACGGATTAATCTTGGTTTGGCATCTTGTTTCGAAAATAGGTATCTAAGAGCAGAATGGTCGGTATAGACCACCGTTTTTGCTAGAACGAGATATGATCGAAATTTGTCAAAAGTAAAGACAATAGCAAGGAGTTCTTTTTCAGTAGTTGTATAGTTCGTTTGTGCTCCTTGTAACGTCTTACTAGCATAATATATAGGTTGAAATCGTTTTTCAATCCTTTGTCCTAAAACGGCTCCCATTGCAAAATCACTTGCATCGCACATTAGTTCAAATGGTAGATTCCAATTTGGTGTTATCATGATCGGCGCATTAGTTAGTTTCTCTTTAAGAATATTAAAAGATTTGATACACTCATCTGAAAAGATGAATGGAGCATCTTTTTCTAGGAGTTTATTCATAGGAGTGACAATTTTAGAAAAATCTTTTATGAAACGTCGGTAAAAACCGGCATGCCCTAGAAAACTCCTAACTCCTCTAACATTGGTGGGATGTGGAAGTTTAGCAATTACATCTACTTTAGCTCTATCCACTTCAATTCCTTCTTTTGAAATTTTATGACCAAGAACGATGCCTTCATTAACCATGAAATGGCATTTCTCCCAATTAAGTACTAGATTTGATTGTTCGCATCTAATAAGCATTCGTTCCAGATTAACTAGACATGATTCAAATGTATCACCGAAGACTGAAAAGTCATCCATGAAAACTTCCATGCATTCTTCTATCATGTCGTGAAAAATCGCCATCATGCACCTTTGAAAGGTTGCAGGGGCGTTGCAAAGTCCAAATGGCATGCGTTTGTAAGCAAAAGTACCATAAGGGCACGTGAACGTGGTTTTCTCTTGGTCCTCGGGTGCTATTGGAATTTGAAAATATCTGGAAAATCCATCTAGAAAACAATAATAACTATTTCCGGCTAATCTTTCCAACATTTGATCAATGAAAGGTAAGGGAAAGTGATCTTTTCTGGTGGCGTCATTTAATTTTCTATAATCAATACACACACGCCATCCTGTTACAGTTCTAGTAGGAATAAGCTCATTTTTCTCATTTGTAATGACAGTCATGCCACCCTTCTTAGGTACGCATTGAACTGGGCTTACCCATGGACTATCAGAAATTGGATAAATTAAACCTGCATCTAGCAGTTTAATAATTTTTTTCTTAACCACATCTTGCATATTAGGATTTAGTCTTCGTTGGCGTTGCACATACGTTTTATGACCTTCTTCCATAAGGATTTTATGTGTGCAATACGAAGGACTTATTCCTTTAATATCATGAATCTTCCATGCAATGGCTGGTTTATGAGCTTTTAACACAGAAATGAGTTGTGATTTCTCATTTTCAGTAAGAGAAGACGATATTATTACAGGTAATTCAGATTCACCATGTAAATAAGCGTATTCCAAATGGTTTGGAAGTGGCTTTAACTCTAATTTCGGAGGTTCTTCTATCGATGATTTGTATCGATATCTGTCTTCTTCTTTTAGCATTTGAATTTCTTCTGTTGTTGGTTCATATCCATTAGCTATAAGTGTAGCTAACATTTCAGCTTCATCAATTGGTTCATTACCTTCTCCTAAAGAACATTCTCCTGTTCCTTGTAATTCTGGAAATTCTTTTAATAATTCTGGATGTGAATCTATAGTTTGAATATAATAACATGTATCATCTGTAGATTGCGGTTGTTGCAATGCTCTATCAACTGAAAAGGTAACACTCTCATCCTCTATGCTTAGGGTCAATTTCTTACCAAACACGTCTATCATTGCTTTAGCCGTATTTAAGAATGGTCTTCCTAATATGAGAGGAACTTGAGAATCTTCTTCCATGTCCAGAACAACAAAATCTACTGGAAATACTAAAGTACCAACTTTAACTAGCATGTTCTCCATTATCCCTCTAGGATATTTTATTGATCGATCGGCTAGTTGTATGCTTATTCTTGTTGGTTTCAATTCTCCAAGGTCTAGTTTAGTGTATAGTGAAAACGGCATTAAATTTATACTAGCACCTAAGTCTGCCAATGCTTCTATTGAACTAAGACTACCCAGAAAACATGGAATTGTGAAACTTCCTAGATCAGATAATTTTTCTGGTATCTTATTCAACAGCACTGCTGAACAATTAGCGTTCATGGTAACAGCCGAGAGTTCTTCCATTTTCTTTCTATTCGTGATCAGATCTTTCAAGAATTTAGCATATCTAGGCATTCCTGAAATCACATCAATGAAAGGAAGATTTACATTTATCTATTTAAACATATCCAAGAATTTGGATTACTCGGCTTCAAGTTTCTCTTTCTTCATTTTACTCGGGTAAGGAAGTGGTGGTTGGTATGGTTTAACATAAGGTTTAGCCTTAACTGTGTTATCTTCATTAACCTTTTCAACTACCGGTTCTGTTTCCTTATCTTGATCAGGTTGTGGTTCTTGTGGAGTAGTAATAGCTTCATCGGAAGTTACAGGTATTTCAGGTGGTTTAAGTGTTGTACCACTTCTTGTGGTAATGGCTTTAGCTGTTTCATTCCGGGGGTTAGCATTTGTATCACTAGGTAGACTTCCCGGTTTTCTTTCACCTATTAATCTTGCTAGGTTACTTACTTCTTGTTCCAGATTTTGAATAGAAGCTTGTTGATTTCTAAATGCTTGAGCATTTTGTTCATTAGTTTGTTTCTGAGATGTGAAAAACTGCGTTTGAGTTTCAACTAGCTTTGTCATCATATCTTCTAAATTCGGCTTTTTATCATCGGGTTGTGGTGGTTTGTTTTGAAAATTAGGTCTTTGCTGATTGTAAGTATTGTTGGATACTTGTTGATTGCTAGGACCTTGTTGGTTGTTGTATGGAACATTTCGGTTATAATTCTGGTTTTGATTGTAGATCGGTCTTGGCGGTTGATAATTATTCTGATAATTATTTCCAGGCCTTTGGTTTATGTATGAAATATTCTCTCTTTGTTCCATTGTTAATTCAATACTGAGACAATCTTTTGTCAAATATGGTCCTCCACACTGCTCACAACTAATTCGTATTGAGTGAATATATTTAGTCATCTTTTCCATTCGTCTCTCGACAGCATCTATCTTTGCGGAAATGGAATCTAAGTCATGGCTAGAATCGGCTCTAGCTGCTTTAGATGATCTAACGATATCTTTTTCTTGGTGCCACTCATGTGAGTGGGAAGCAGTGTTATCAATAATTTTGTAAGCATCAGTTTCGGTTTTCTTCATAATAGAACCACCAGCTGCTATATCTATGTATTTCCTTGTAGTGATGTCGCATCCTTGGTAGAATATTTGTACTATTTGACAGGTGTCTAAACCATGTTGCGTACATGCTCTTAATAACTTTCCAAATCTTGTCCACGCCTCATATAGAGTTTCATTCGGTTTCTGTGTGAACGTAACAATTTCTGCTTGAAGTCTTACGACTTTAGATGCAGGAAAAAAGTGTTTAAGAAATTTTTCAACTAAAACGTCCCATGTATCGATCGCCCCTTCAGGTAACGATTCCAACCAATCTTTGGCTTCTCCTTTTAAAGTCCAGGGAAATAACATGAGATATATCTGTTCATCCTCCACTTCTCTTATTTTAAATAGAGTGCAGATCCTATTAAAGGTACAAAGATGTTCATTTGGATCTTCCTTCGGCGCACCACTAAATTGGCATTGATTAGTCACCATGTGTAGAATTTGTCCTTTGATTTCATAATCTGGCGCATTAATGTCTAGATGAGTAATTGCGTGACCTTGGCCAGTGCGTTTAGCTCTCATTCGGTCTTCCATACTTAAAGGTTCTAGATTCTCCATAATTGAATTTGTTGAATCAGAATCACTAGAGGATTCTGATTTAATGGTTCGTTCCTCAACAATCTCTGTTTGAATGATTGGTGGTGAACGTCTTGCTCGGTGCATTCACTGAATATCCTATTAGTTTTTAAAAAGGAAAGAAAAATTATATAAGTTATCCAATTAATAGACTTTTCTGATTTTGCCCACGTTTCGAATAGCCAAAAGATGCAGCAGAGGGGCAGGATTCGTTTGGTCTCAATATAATTGAGGACTGTTTGGCTCCAATAACCCGGTCCACGTACAAATCCAACTATTACTACGAACCAGAAAATTTTGATGTCTATCAATTTAACCACTTAAAATAAATTTTCGTAATTTTAAGAAATTTAGATAAGAAGTAGAAAAAATTCTAAGTCCTAAAAACTAGAATGACGAGAAATAAGAAAGAAAAAGAGTGCGTCGGAAAAAGGTCGAAAAAGAAAAGATCGAAAAAATAAAAGGCGTCAAAAAATAAGAAATAAAAAGAAATGACTTATAGAACTTAAAAACACTCGACTAACCCAACCTTATTACTATCACTAACTTAAAATTATAATCGCAAATTGAGATTACTAATTGGGATGATAATTGATACATAGGTAAAAGGTGTCTAAAAATATTAAAGCTTACAAGAAAAACTATATCCCAAATGGCAATAACTTAAACAGAAACTAAAACTTAAAAAGGCGTCGCAAAATTCTAAAGTACCTAAATCTTAGTCTAAAGAAAAGGCACTTAAGGGATTTTACGTCAAAGCCTAAAAATCTAGAAATAAAAATATAACTATGGCAAAAACTATATCTTAAAACTAAATACGAGCGAAAAATACAAATATTACGCTAAAACAATTAAAAAGGGACAAAATATAAAAATATAGAAAAAGTTGTAAAAATTACAATTTTTATAAAAATATTATTTTTATATTATTTATTTTATTAAACTATTAATTTTATATTTTAATTAAACTAATTTAACTAAATATACAAATTAAATAAAAAGAAACTTAAAATAAAACTAATTATAATGATAATAAGTAATTAGGGTTAATAATAATAATAATTAATAATTACTCCGTAATTAATGCTGATTAGGGTTCCTGTGTGGCGTGTAAGATTGTCTCCACGAGTTGCGGTATTAGAAGCTGTAAACTCCGCGAGTCGCGGGGTTCCAAAATTCAACTCAGGTACTTTTTTTAATTCGACATTTTTTTTTTCGGTTTTAAATAAAAATATTTAAATAAAACTTATATTTTTATAAAATAAAAATAAAGAAACTTTATAAAACTTAAATATTTAACAAAATCTTAAAAAAATATATAATTTTTTTTTTAAATATTTAGCGTTGCGCTTTCGGCGTTTAAGGGTTCCCCGGCAGCGGCGCCAAAAATAACTTGATGTCAATGCTAAGGGGTATAAAATACTATTAAATTTTAGCAGGAAATACTATTAAATACGATACAATTTTACACAAGATATTTATTTATTTATTGAATGGATATACTTAAACCTTGCTACAACACTTATAGGCAGTGTACCTAATCGTACAGTAGTGTAGTTTTTAGTAAGTCTGGTTCGTTCCACAGGGAATCTTTTTCACAAAGCTTAACGCTATATTAGTTTAAATTTATAAAAATACAAATATATATATAAGTAATATTATTATTATAAAGGGGGGGTTTTTACCGTTTAATGACCGGTTTGTCGATTTTAAAACTTTAGTCGCAGTTAAAACCAAATGTAAAATATTAAATAAAAGACTTAATTTAAAGCGTAAAGTAAATAACGATAATGAAATTACGAATAATAAAAGTGCGATAAAATAAACTTGCGATAATTAAAAACTACGATAATTAAAAGTGCAATTAAATACAATAACAATAAATAAAAGTGCTATAATTAGAAGTGCAATTAAATATAAAATAAAGGAAATTAAATATGAAATAAAGGAAATTAAATATGAAATAAAAGAATTATGCTTATTTAAACTTCCATATTCATGATGTTTGACGTGTTGATTTTAGTTTTATGCCCATGGGTTAATTGTCCATTGTCCTGGATTATTTAATATGTCCGTCTGGTTTTTGTCCATAACAGTCCATCAGTCCTAAATATAAAGTGCGAGTGTCCTCGTCAAATTATCCTTATACCCGAAGTTAAATATTCCAACTAATTGGGGACTTAAACTGTAACAAGATTTTAATACTTTGTTTAATAATTACACCAGGATGTCGACTGAGTGTAACCCAAGGTTTTAATATTTTGTTATCAATTATACCAAGTGTCCTTGTACATAATTTCACCCCTGTTTTAATTATTCTAGTGGCTATTAATCCATTCCCGTGTCCGGTTAAATGAACGATTATTCGTACATATAAATACCCCGCCCATCGTGTCCGATCGAGTGTATATGGTAATTTATAGGGACGCCCAATTGTAAATCTTTATATTAACATTAACAAACTATCATTTAGTTAAACAAATATAAAGCCCATTAATAGCCCATAGTCTAATTTCCACAAGTGTCGTTCTTTTGTCCAAACTCCAATTATGGTACAAAGCCCAATTACCCAATTTTAGTAATTAGCCTAACATCATGATTACTTCGGATTAAATAAGCATAATAATAACTTAGCTACGAGACATTAATGTAAAAAGGTTGAACATAACTTACAATGATTAAAAATAGTGTAGCGTTACACGGACAGAATTTCGACTTACACCCTTACAACATTCGCTAACATACCCTTATTATTAGAATTATAATTAAAATTAAAATTAAAATATAAATATAAATATATTTACGTATACATATATAGAGAGAGATTGAATTTGGATGATAAAAATGATCAGAATTCGTTTGGCTTTATAGGGAATTGAGTTCAGGGGTACTCCGCGACTCGCGGTAATTTTTGCCTTCAAACTCCGCGAGTCGCGGAGTTTGAAAATACAGCTCACCCTCCTTTGGCTTCTTTCTTGCCGACGATTTATAAATATATTATAATATATATATTAATTTTAAGAATTAATTATATATTATATTATATTTATGTGCATAGTTGACTCGTAATTTTTAGTCCATTGCGTCGAGCGTTGAGAGTTGACTCATGTCCCGGTTCCGGATTTTCGAACGTCCTTGCGTACAATTTTATATTTTGTACTTTGCGTTTTTGAATCTTGTACTCTTGTAATTTCGAGACGTTTCTCATCAATATTTGGAACCTCTTTGATTGTACTTTGTACTTTTGAGCTTTTTGGACCTTTGCGTCTACAATTCATCGAATCTGTCTTTTGTCTACACCTTTTATTATTTAAACGAATATCACTTGTAAATAGAACAATTGCAACTAAAAGCTTGTCTTTCTTGAGGAATAATGCTATGAAATATATGTTCGTTTTTAGCATTATCAGTGCCTCTTGGTTGAATAGAAACAGAATATAGATATGGTTAAATGGGTTTCTTCTTTAACAATAGAGATAGATAGATGGTGGGTTGTTGTGGAGGTTGAAGGTGGGGGCGATATGGTGTTCAAACCGAAACAGTATATAGCAGTAGCACTTAATAAATAATAATTTGCACGAGTGGTGTTTGATGGTGTGCTTGTTATGATTAAGGTGGCTCATGATGGTGGTGGCTTCTCAAAAGGGATGGTGACAATGGCAGGTATGGTGGGTGGTTCGAAGGTGGTGGTGATTTAAGTGGTCCAGGGTGTGCAATGGTGGAAGGTGAATGTTGTACATGTTTCAGTATGTATATGTAGGTGTATCATTTAGAGAGATAGATATATAGATCAAGAAGCATGAGTATTGTTTGAAGATTGTGGGTTGGGTGATCAAACACGTACGTATATGTATATAAATATAATGAAAGAGGTGGTGAGCAAAGTGGTTAATTATATGAAGATATGTAGTGAAATGTGGGGTTGAATGTTACTTTTCTTAACATTACATATATATATATATATATATATATATATATATATATATATATATATATATATATATATATATATATATATATATATATATAGAGATGTGATTGTAGCATAAATAATATAGTAATAATAAATGACATAATATAATAACTCTAAAAATCAAAGAACACACAGTAGCCGCCTTTAACTTTGTCATAAAGTAAGAATAATATTCATGCTTAAATTGTGTCTAGAGGTCGACTAGTAACAGAAAGAAGGAAGAATACAAAATGTGGGGTATTTAATTATCAATCAATAATGGGAAAGTGATGATCAAATAATTTAAAAGAATTGTGGAAGTGGTGGGTGAAGAAAATTTGTGAGGATGGTACTTGACCATTTTAGTAGAAACATGGAAAGAATGTTTAGGTTTGGTCAAATTAGAAATCTATCTGCATGTGTAACATTTGACTTGTATATATATATAAAGTAAAATATAGGTGATATATATATATATATATACACACACACACACATATCTATTTACAATTAATTGTTCATAAATCGTCGGGAATGATCGAAGGTCAAATGAATATATTAAAACAGTTCAAAAATTTTGAGACTCAACATTATAGGCTTTGCTTATCTTGTCGAAATCATATAAAGATTAGGTTTAAATTTGGTCGGAAATTTCCGGGTCGTCACATATATTTCATGCTATATGTATTATAGCGGTATTGTAAGTTTGTAAAATATTGTATAAAAGTTTGAACGCGAAATATTATTATAATCAGTTTTTCATATAGAATTGTAGTAGTTGAATGGTATATTAGCTACTAAGTATGAACTTAACGGGTAGGTACTACCCGAGTTAAAACTATAAAACGCTAATATGAAGAAAAAGCTTTTATAAATGAGTTCATATTATGCTACGAAATACTATTGACTACTCTTAATATTCTATATAATTAACTTAATTCTTTTGGGCTATTTTTGAAGGAAATGGCACCGACGACTCGTCAGAATTTGAACATGAGCGAGGAAGACTTCCGTGCTTTCCTTGCAGCAAACATAGCCGCGGTACAGGTTGCGATCCAAAATAACAATAACTATGAATCCAGCAATGGAACTAACGCCACGAGAACTCGTGAAGGATGCTCCTACAAAGAATTCACTGCCTGTAAACCTTTGGAATTCGATGGAACCGAGGGTCCAATCGGATTAAAACGGTGGACTGAGAATGTTGAATCGGTGTTTGCCATAAGTAAGTGCACTGAAGAAGAGAAAGTAAAGTACGCTACGCATACCTTCACAGGTACTGCGTTAACATGGTGGAACACTTATCTAGAACAGGTGGGACAAAATGCTGCTTACGCACTACCATGGTCAGCATTCAAACACTTAATGAACGAGCAGTACCGTCCCAGAAATGAGGTCAATAAGCTCAAGGTAGAGCTTAGAGGGTTACGAACACAAGGGTTTGATATTACCACATACGAACGACGATTCACAGAGTTGTGCCTATTGTGTCCGGGAGCGTTCGAAGATGAAAAAGAGAAAATCGACGCATTTGTGAAAGGGTTACCAGAAAGGATTCAAGAAGATGTGACCTCACACGAGCCCGCCTCCATACAAAAGGCGAGTCGAATGGCTCATAAACTCATAAATTAGGTTGAGGAAAGAATTAAAGAGCAGGTGGCCTAAGAAGCCAACACAAAACAAATCAAGAGAAAGTGGGAAGAAACCAGTGACAAGGGCCACAATTTTAACAATCAACACAATAATCACAACTTCAATCGCACCAAATTTTGCGACAACAACCGCAACAACAACCGTCCCAACAACAATAACCATTACAACCACCGTCCCAATAATAATAACAATCGCAACAACAACCATTTCAATAACAACAAGAGGCAGAAACCATGCCAGAGGTGTGAAGGATACCATCCAACTGGGCTCTGTACGGTAGTGTGTACTAAGTGTAAAAAAAAAGGGCCATGGTGCGACAAAGTGCGAACTCTACGGATCAATGACTAAGGGAACAAATAATGACGGAACAAGTTATGCCGACATTACTTGTTTCGGATGCGGGAAGAAGGGCCATTATAAAAATATGTGTCCAAATTAGGGGGATAATAATGGGCAAGGCCGAGGAAGAGTCTTCAACATTAATGCGGTTGAAGCGCAGGAAGTCCCGGAGCTTGTTAAGGGTACGTTTCTTATTGACAATAAATCTTCTTATGTTTTATTTGATTCGGGTGCGGATAGAAGCTATATGAGTAGAGATTTTTGTACTAAATTAAGTTTTCTATTGACGCCTTTGGATAACAAGTTTTTACTCAAATTAACAAACGGTAAATTAATTTCAGCAGATAAAATATGTCAGAATCGAGAAATTAAACTGGTTAGCGAAACATTTAAGATTGATTTGATACCAGTAGAGTTAGGGAGTTTTGATGTGATAATTGGCATGGACTGGTTGAAAAAGGAGAGAGCAGAGATCGTATGTTACAAAAATGCAATTCGCATTGTACGAGAATAAGGAAAACCCTTAATGGTGTACGGAGAAAAGAGTAACGCGAAACTAAATCTTATTAGTAATTTGAAGGCGCAAAAGCTAATAAGAAAAGGTTGTTATGATGTGCTAGCACATGTCGAGAAAGTCAAACCCGAAGAAAAGAACATCAATGATGTTCCTGTCGCAAAAGAATTTCCCGATGTATCTCCAAAAGAATTACCGGGACTACCTCCACATCGATCCGTTGAATTTCAGATAGACCTTGTACCAGGAGCTGCACCAATAGCTCGTGCTCCATACAGACTCACACCCAGCGAAATGAAGGAACTCCAAAGCCAATTACAAGAACTTTTAGAGCGTGGTTTCATACGACCAAGTACATCACCATGGGGAGCTCCTGTTTTGTTTGTCAAAAAGAAGGATGGTACATTCAGGTTGTGTATCGACTACCGAGAGTTGAACAAACTTACCATCAAGAACTGTTACCCACTACCGAGAATCAACGACTTATCTGATCAACTACAAGGTTCGTCAGTTTATTCAAAGATTGATTTACGTTCTGGGTATCATCAAATGCAGGTGAAGGAGGATGATATTCCAAAGACTGCTTTTAGGACGCGTTACGGTCATTATGAGTTTATGGTTATGCCGTTTGGATTGACTAACACACCAGCTGTGTTCATGGACCTCATGAACCGAGTGTGTGGGCCATATCTTGACAAATTTGTCATTATCTTCATCGATGACATACTTATTTACTCAAAGAATGATCAAGAGCACGGTGAGCATTTGAGAAAGGTGTTAGAATTATTGAGGAAGGAAAAATTGTACGCTAAGTTTTCAAAGTATGCATTTTGGTTGAAAAGAAGTTCAATTGCTCGGCCACATAGTGAACAAAGAAGGTATTCAGGTGGATCCGGCAAAGATTGAAATCGTTAAAAAGTGGGAAAACCCGAAAACTCTGAAGCATATACGTCAATTTTTAGGATTGGCTGGTTACTACAGAAGATTCATCCTAGATATTTCCAAAATAGCAAAACCCTTGACTGCATTATCGCATAAAGGGAAGAAATTTGAATGGAAGGATGAGCAGGAGAAAGCGTTTCAATTGTTAAAGAAAAAGTTAACTACGGCACATATATGGTCATTGCCTGAAGGGAATGATGATTTTGTGATATATTGTGACGCCTCAAAGCTAGGTCTCGATTGTGTATTAATGCAACGAATAAAGGTAATTGCTTATGCGTCTAGACAATTGAAGATTCACGAGCAGAATTATACGACGCATGATTTGGAATTAGGCGCGGTTGTTTTTGCATTAAAGACTTGGAGGAACTACTTATATGGGGTCAAAAGTATTATATATACCGATCACAAAAGTCTCCAACACATATTTAATCAGAAACAACTAAACATGAGGCAGCGTAGGTGGATTAAGTTATTGAATGATTACGATTTCGAGATTCGTTACCATCTGGGAAAGGCGAATGTGGTAGCCGACGCTTTGAGTAGAAAGGATAGAGAACCTATGCGGGTAAAAGCTGTGAATATAATTATTCGTACTAACCTTACTACTTAAATAAATGAGGCGCAGCAGGGAGTTGTAAGAGAAGGGAATTTGAAGAATGAAATACCCAAAGAATCGGAGAAACACCTTAATATTCGGGAAGACGGAACCCGATATAGAGCTGAAAGAATTTGGGTGCCAAAGTTTGGAGATGTGAGAGAAATGGTATTTAAGGAAGCACATAAAACCAGATATTCAATACATCCCAGAGCGGGGAAGATGTACAAAGATCTCAAGAAACACTTTTGGTGGCCGGGTATGAAAGCCGATATTGCTAAATACGTAGGAGAATGTTTGATGTGTTCTAAGGTTAAAGCTGAACATCAGAAACCATCAGGTATACTTCAGCAACCTGAAATCCCAGAATGGAAATGGGAAAACATTACCATGGATTTCATTACTAAATTGCCAAGGACTGCAAGTGGTTATGATACTATTTGGGTAATAGTCGATCGTCTCACCAAATCAGCACATTTTCTGCCAATGAGAGAAGATGACAAAATGGAGAAGTTGGCGCAATTATACTTGAAAGAAGTTGTCTCCAGACACGGAATACCAATCTCTATTATCTCTGATAGGGATGGCAGATTTGTTTCAAGGTTTTGGCAGACATTACAGCAAGCATTAGGAACTCGTCTAGACATGAGTACTGCCTATCATCCACAGACTGATGGGCAGAGCGAAAGGACAATACAAATGCTTGAAGACATGCTACGAGCATGTGTTATTGATTTTGGAAACAGTTGGGATCGACACCTACCGTTAGTAGAGTTTTCCTACAACAACAGTTACCACTCGAGTATTGAGATGGCACCGTTTGAGGCACTTTATGGTAGAAAGTGCAGGCCTCCGATTTGTTGGAGTGAAGTTGGGGATAGACAAATTACGGGTCCGAAGATAATTCAAGAAACTACCGAGAAGATCATCCAAATTCAACAACGGTTAAAAATCGCCCAAAGTCGACAAAAGAGCTACGCGGACATTAAAAGAAAAGATATAGAATTTGAATTTGGAGAGATGGTCATGCTTAAGGTTTCACCTTGGAAAGGTGTTGTTCGATTTGGTAAACAGGGGAAACTAAATCCAAGATACATCGGGCCATTCAAGATTATAGATCGTGTCAGACCAGTAGCTTACCGACTTGAGTTACCTCAACAACTCGCGGCTGTACATAACACTTTTCACGTCTCGAATTTGAAGAAATATTTTGCTAAAGAAGATCTCACTATTCCGCTAGACGAAATCCAAATCAATGAAAAACTTCAATTCATCGAAGAACCCGTCGAAATAATGGATCGTGAGGTTAAAAGGCTTAAGCAAAACAAGATACTAATTGTTAAGGTTCGATGGAATGCTCGTAGAGGACCCGAGTTCACCTGGGAATGTGAAGACCAGATAAAGAAGAAATACCCGAACTTATTTCCAGAAGATGCGTCAACACCTTCAACCGCTTAAAATTTCGGGACGAAATTTATTTAACGGGTAGGTACTGTAGTGACCCGAACTTTTCCATGATTATATATTAAATGAAAACTATATTTGCATGATTAAATATTTCCAACATGTTAAGCAATCAAATTTGTTAAGACTTGATTAATTGACCACCCAAGTTGACCGGCGATTCACGAACGTGAAAACTTGTAAACACTATATGATGACATATATATATATATATATATATATATATATATATATATATATATATATATATATATATATATATATATATATATATATATATATATATATATATATATATATATATATATATATATATATAGTTAACATGATATTATGATAAGTAAGTATCTTACTTAGTGTATTAACAATGAGTGATATACATAAAAATGAGATTATTGAATTAAGAAACTCGAAATGATATATGTAACGATTATCGTTGTAACGACATTTTAATGTATACATATCATATTAAGATATATTCATACATCATAATATCATTATAATGTAATAATTTAACATCTCATTAGATATAATAAACAATGGGTTAACAACATTAAATGAGATCGTTAACTTAAAGGTTTCAAAACAACACTTACATGTAACGAGTAACGATGACTTAACGACTCAGTTAAAATGTATATACATGTAGTGTATTAAGATGTATTTGTACACTTTTGAAAGACTTCAAGACACATATCAAAGTACTTCTACTTAACAAAAATGCTTACAATTACATCCTCATTCATTTTCATCAACAATTCTACTCGTATGCACCCGTATTTGTACTCGTACAATACACAGCTTCTAGATGTATATACTATTGGTAGATACACTTCAATGATCAGCTCCTTATCAGCCCATGTGAGTCATTAAACATGTGGGAACCATCATTTGATAACTAGCATGAAATATCTCACAAAATTATAAAAAATATTATAAATCATTCATGACTTATTTACATGAAAACAAACTTACACATCCTTTATATCTAATCCATATACCAACGACCAAAAACACCTACAAACACTTTCATTCTTAAATTTTCTTCATCTAATTGATCTCTCTCAAGTTCTATCTTCAAGTTCTAAGTGTTCTTCAAAAATTCTATAAGTTCTAGTTTCATAAAATCAAGAATACTCTCAAGTTTACAAGTCTACTTCCAAGCTTTCTAATCCATTTCAAGTGATCATCCAATCTCAAGAAATCTTTCTTATTTACAGTAAGATATCTTTCTAATTCAAAGTAATACTCATATTCAAACTTTGGTTCAATTTCTATAACTATAACAATCTTATTTCGAGTGATAATCTTACTTGAACTTGTTTTCGTGTCATGATTCTACTTCAAGAACTTTCAAGCCATCTAAGAATCCTTTGAAGATAGATCAATTTTTGTCACTTCCAGTAGGTTTACCTACTAAACTTGAGGTAGTAATGATGTTCATAACATCATTCGATTCATATATATAAAACTATCTTATTCGAAGATTTGAAAATGTAATCACTAGAACATAGTTTAGATAATTCTAAACTGGTTTGCAAATAAAGTTAATCCTTCTAACTTGACTTTTAAAATCAACTAAACACATATTCTATATCTATATGATATGCTAACTTAATGATTTAAAACCTGGAAACATGAAAAATACCGTAAAACCGGACATACGCCGTTGTAGTAACACAGCGGGCTATTTTGGGTTTGATAATTAAAGACTATGATAAACTTTGATTTAAAAGTTGTTCTTCTGGGAAAATGATTTTCCTTATGAACATGAAACTATATCCAAAAATCGTGGTTAAACTCAAAGTGGAAGTATGTTTTTCAAAATGGTCATCAAGATGTCGTTCTTTCGACGAAAATGACTACCTCTTTAAAAAATGACTTGTAACCTGTATTTCCGACCATAAACTTATACTTTTTCTGTTTAGTTTCATAAATTTCAGTTCATTATGAAACCAAAGTAACTTGAATCACTCAAAACGGATTTGAAACGAATAAATGACGGGTAAAACAAAATTGGATAAATTTGCTAGTTTTAGCTACGAAAATTTTGTAACAAATCTAGACTAAACATATCCTAACTAATTTATATTATATTATACATATTATGTAATCTTGGGATACTATAGACACGTATATAATGTTTTGACATATCATATCGACCCATCTATATATATATATTTCGGAACAACCATAAACACTCTATATGCAGTAATGTTTGATTTAGCTATACAGGGTTGAGGTTGATTCCAAAATAATATATATACTTTGAGTTGTGATCTAGCCTGAGACTTGTATACACTGGGTTGTGGATTGATTCGAGATAACATATATTGATTTATTTCAGTACATCTAACTGTGGACAACTAGTTGTAGGTTACTAACGAGGACTGCTAACTTAACAAACTTAAATCATAAAAACGTAATAAAATTGTTGTGAATATATTTAAATCATACTTTGATATATATGTACATATTTGTTATATGTTCATGAATCGACCAGTGGCCAAGTCTTATTTCCAACGAAGGAAAAATCTGTGAAAGTGAGTTATAGTCCCACTTTTACAATATAATATTTTTTTGGGGATGAGAATACATGCAGCTTTATAAATGTTTTACAAAATAGACACAAGTACGCAAAACTACATTCTATGGTTAAATTATTAAACCGAATATCGTCCTTCTAGTCTGGTAACCTAAGAATTAGGGAAATGGCCCCTAATTGACTCGAATCCTAAAGATAAATCTATTGGGCTTAACAACCCCCATTCAAGTTATGGATGGTTTAGTACTTCGAGATTATTATACAGGCGAGAGGTTCTGTTTTGGGGATATTCTATGCATTAAGTTAATGTCGGTTACCAGGTGTTCAACATATGAATGATTTTTATCTCTATGCAGTTTGCGAAATGCCTGATATGAGATGTGTTATAAAAATGAAATCTTGTGGTCTATTATTATGATTTGATAATATATACGTTAAACATATAACTCACCAACATTTTTGTTGACGTTTTAAGCATGTTTTTTCTCATGTGATTATTAAGAGCTTCCGCTGTTGCATACTAAAATAAAGACAAGATTTGGAGTCCATGCTTGTATGATATTGTGTAAAAACTGCATTCAAGAAACTTATTTTTGATGTAATATATTCTTATTGTAAACCATTATGTAATGGTCGTGTGTAAACGGTATATTTTAGATTATCATTATTTGATAATCTACGTAATGCTTTTTAAACCTTTATCGATAAAATAAAGGTTATGGTTGTTTTAAAAATGAATGCAGTCTTTGAAAAACGTCTCATATAGAGGTCAAAACCTTGCGACAAAATCAATTAATATGGAACATTTATAATCAATATGAACGGGACATTTCAAACAGCACATGTATATACATTTTAACTGAGTCGTTAAGTCATCGTTAGTCGTTACATGTAAGTGTTGTTTTGAAACCTTTAAGTTAACGATCTTGTTAAATGTTGTTAACCCATTATTTATTATATCTAATGAGATGTTAAATTATTACATTATCATGATATTAAGATGTATTAATATATCTTAAAACGATATATATACATTTAAATGTCATTACAACGATAATCATTACATATATGTCTCGTTTCGAAATCCTTAAGTTAGTAGTCTTATTTTTACATATGTAGTTCATTGTTAATACACTTAATGATATGTTTACTTATCATTTATCATGTTTAAATATAGTGTATCAATATCTTAATATGATTCATGTGTATTTAGTAAAACGTTGTTATAACGATAATCATTATATATATCGTTTCGAGTTTCTTAATTCAATAAACTCATTTTTATGTATATAT
This sequence comes from Rutidosis leptorrhynchoides, assembly GCF_046630445.1. Taxonomy (NCBI): domain Eukaryota; kingdom Viridiplantae; phylum Streptophyta; class Magnoliopsida; order Asterales; family Asteraceae; genus Rutidosis; species Rutidosis leptorrhynchoides. Next base: position 244,502,615 of record NC_092342.1, on the reverse strand, counting down.
GATGACCCGCCAAAATCCCTATTGACGCAGCACATCATTCATCGCTCACATTGCAAGGTTTGCCCTCTATATGATACATTTTACAAACATTGCATTCATTTCAAAAGACGCGCTTTCTATATAAGAAAGTTTTTAAATCAGTATACATTTTTAAAGCATGTACATAAATGTTTTCGAACTATGGTGATTTCTACATATAGACAATCCCAATAAATGATAGTTCATAATAATACTTCAGTTGACTAAACAGTCAAAATATAATACATATTAATGTATGAATGCAAAGTTTCCTTGAAAAATATGTCATGTAAGACTACATGCACATAGCAGTTAAACAGCGAAAGCTTCTATATACCTGAGAATAAACATGCTTAAAAGTATCAACCAAAAAGGTTGGTGAGTTCATAGTTTATCATAATCAATCATTTATGTAATAGTAATAGACCACAAGATTTCAGTTTCCATAAATTTCCGTACACTCGCAAGTGTATAAAAGTATTCTATAAGTTGTTGAGCGCTTCGGTAACCATACTTAACAATTAATGTGGCATATTCCCTTTATTATGAAATCTCCCTACACTGTACCAAGTGTAGTAAAAACGAAGTACTATGCAACCATTTATGATACTAGAGCGACTAGCCCGGTTGGGGTTGTCAAACCCGATAGATCTATCAATAGGATTCGCGCTTACATGCTCTTACAACATGTAAATATTAGTTACCAAGCTATTAGGGAAAAATATGCAAAGTGGTACAACTCAACGTAGAATATGTTTCTAGTACTTGTGTCCATTTCGTAAAACAGTTATAAAATATGCATGTATTCTCAGCCCAAAAATATATATAAAAAGGGGGCTATGAAAACTCACGTATCAATATTGTGGTTCAATATTGCAGGAAAAGTATGCAGACGCAACGGAAATGATAAATGCAAGGTTGACCTTTGATTCACGAATAATACCCCCGATCAATACCCATAACCTCCTTACTTAATACCCATAAATTCCTTAGCTTTAAACCATTTGAAAAATCCATTTTGAAATCACTTGAACATAACCTCGTCGTAGTATTTTATGTATATTTTGTAACCATAATACTAATACTACTAATTAATAATAAGATTAAGAATAATAATAATATTAAGAATAATAATTATAATAATAATAACAATAATATAGTTAATTACGAAGTAACATATGATCTATATGTGATATGTATGATTTCAACTAGAACATGAACGTAGTATATATATAAGTAAATATAATAATATAATAATATTGAAATAGAATATAATAATATAATATTATAATAAAGTAATAATATAATAATAATATAATAATATGAAAATAAAAACGTGTGAATTAGAATTCAATAATATCTGCCGACAGTTTTCACGGACCGGCATTTCATACTCTGTTGCTAATAATTGACGGGTAAAAATATGAATAAAAATTCCACTTTCTATATTTGAATATATATATATATATATATATATATATATATATATATATATATATATATATATATATATATATATATATATATATATATATATATATATATATATATATATATATCTGTTTTGGTCTTAAGCATTATAAATTTAGTTGTAAAAAGGTTCGTTTATAAAGTTTATAAGTGTAATATGTGTTTTCCTAGTTTTTGACTGGACAAAGATATATAATATAATATTAACTTAAATATAATAATATAATAAATATAATAATATTGAAATAAAATATAATAATATAATAATAAATTTAGAATCTAATATGAATTGTAAATTTTTAAAAAGTCATATTTTTAAAATACTTCAAGGGTATTTTATGTAACTTATAATTAATAATTTCAATCATGTCGTTTTCATGTGAATAGTAAATTAATTAATTTCGTTTCATTTATTATTCAATGAATAGTAAATGAATTAATTTAAATTCAACTATTTAAGCTACATGTTGTTGTACTGCGTGCTTTAAAAATTGTACATTTTTAATTTAACTTCGTTTCTTAAAAAAAAAATTACAAAAATTATATCATAAAAATAAAAAGACTTAATACGTAAAATTTTTAATTTGAAATAGCATCGTTTAATAGTAAATTTTTATCATTTCATACATAAATATTATAAAATTTAGTTTTCTAGAACTAATTATATTCAAAATTATTTTATTAAGAGGTTATAATAATAGAAATTATTATATCATAAAATGTTTTCAGTTAAGAAAGTAAAATCATATATAAATCATGACGGGTTCGAGTTTTAAATTATAGGTTGTTCGTGAATCGTAGGGTAAAGTCCAATGGTTAATTAAATGTATGAAAAAATATTTTAATGCAACACATCAATTTGCTTATCTTGTCGGAGTTATCAGAGTTTAAATTTGACCGAAATTTTCGGGTCATGACAGTACCTGCTCGTTAAAATAAATTTAAGGAAAGTTGTTAACCAAAACGAGGATATTTTCGTATCACGAAATATGATATAACTTGAATTCTTTAAATGAATTCGATTGTTAGTATAATCATTATCAAAGAAAATGATAAGATCGATGTATGGAGTACTTCGAGTACCCTAAAAGGGTCGGGTTCCGTTTTATGATAAGCACAAGTTCAATAAGTTTCTCACTATTGAGAAATACAAATGAAATGATAAAGATTTCTCCAGAAATACGATAGATAGGATTTCAAATGAGCATAACTAGTGTTATAAGCAGAAAGAAAAATGTAATGGCACGATTATATTAGCAAACTGCTGGAATCACGAAAAGTATAGAACTATCAAGAAAATACATTCTTGGTATGTTTAGATGTTAAGGAAAATAAAAGAGTTGTGTAACATGGTACATGGTGAGGGTAATGTTGATAAAGTACTACTTGCTCATGTGCCATTAGAACTTCCACATGACTTACTGTAATATAATCACATTGATCGAGCGTCATTATATTACACTAACTCATGCTTTCATTCCAACACTACTCTAAAATATCAATGAATTAAAATTCGAATGTTACAAAAATTTTGAAACTAAAGTAGTTTTCATTATGATGTAATACAGATAACGCGAAGAGATAATTAATTTCAGACAAGAATAGTTATAGAGGTATTTTTCAGAAATATTGAGGATATTTATAATGGAAAATACGATGATATCTTAGAATTTAAAAAAAATTAAAATCAAAGGATGATGAAGAAAATCCTTCCAAAAGGATTTAGAATACGTAAAGAGATTGCATATCTTCTGAGATTTCCATCAGAAACTGAATTATCTAAATTCTTTAGGTACGGGTTTAGTCCTTATGATTTTTCAACAGCCTCCTTCATAGTTTGCTCAATCTGTTTTTCAGTTCCAAATTTCTTTTCTAACATACTTTTCTTTATTATCAACTTTTGACTATTAAGACCATCAACAGCTTTGGCTGCTTCATCCTCATTCTCATATATAACGAGTTTGATTCGTTGATTTTCAATCTGAGGTGCTTTCAAGAATTTTGAATTGGAGTGTTTGAACGCAGGTTGTATCCGTTAGTATATGATGGTGGAGGTGAAATCATCGCGAATTATGAAAGATACAAATAATATTCTCATCGGTTTTATGAATAACAATTTGAATTCAAAGTATGGTTTCAAAGGATGTAGGAATTTAAGATTGATGACACTTCTTAAATCTTGAATTGGATTTTGATCTGTCAAAATCATAATATGTAATTGAATTGGTATGAAAAATGGTTGTCTTGATTTTTGTGAGATGATGTATATTGCTATGAAAGGAGAGAGTATAATTAACGATTGTCGAAACATCATTGAAAATGTACAGTGTAATACATTAATGTGAACTTAAGTATTTCTCGGGTATTACCTACCTGTTGAAATAAAATTTCACAAGTTATATTTTGTACAAAAGAATTTTTATTACAGTCTTTATGAAAATATATGTATGTATATTTTCTTCAGATATAATATGGATTTAATGAGTTAATATTATATTAATCTCATTTGGTTTACGGTTGGAACTAGAAATGAATAATCTCTAAAACATTAGAGATTACATAATCTTCGTGGAGTATTTCACTAATGAAATCAATACTTCATTATTTATTCTTATTGATATTCCTCAGTGAAGAATGTTGATGCTCGTGGAATTCTTGTGAACTTCGCAAAGCATGAATGATGTTTTCTGAAAAGTTTCGAGTACATCGAAAATGAAAGTGTAAAATCAAACATGCAATTGATTAATACACTTGGTTTATTATGAAGTGGAATTCATTGAGTTGGAAACAGAGATTATAGCTAATGGTTGTTAAGTTGTCAACGAAGGATGTACATCATAGCATATTAGTAATATGAATTAACCGAGTAGTATCTACCCTTTTTCAATTCATACATAATAGCTTAGTACGAAAAAATATTTTATGGTTTCCAAAATTCATATATATATAATATATAAATTCTTTGGAAATAATGAGTTAATACTCCATAACTCGTTATTTCAATATACTCCTTGGTATCTACGGTGCGTATGACGTTGATGCCCGAGATATAGATTGTGATGTTGAGGTGTGTGATGTGGATGTGGTTTTTGGTGGTGGTAACGGTACTGTTGGTGTTGATGATGGTTTGATGTGAGTATAGATGATGAGAATTTGTTTTGTTTTGTATTGTGAAAGAAGATGTTTAAAGTTTCTTGATTAAAAAGAGAGGTCAAGAGCTTTATAAAGGGAATGAAATGATGTAGGATGCACTTGCTAATGAAGTTTTGCTTTCCATAACAATAAATTTTTTTTTACTAAATAATTCACCATGCAAGATACGGAGTAAAGGTCAGATAGCCTTAATAATATTAGTAATATTATACTCGTTGCGGCATATCCTGGAAAGGAGAGAGAAAATGGTGTTACGAATGGGTTCACCGGTAAGTACCTCATGTTCTCCACCGAGAGGCGAATTAGATTCATGAAAAAGATCGCCTTTTTCTTGTCTAAATTGATTGATTCTTCTGCGACCACCCCCAATTCATCCAGAAAAGGTGATGACTAATTGGTTGGTTCATTCCGGTTAAACTGCTCTCAGAGCTCAAATGAAATTCCATATCGAAATAGCTTTTAGAATCCGATGAACTCGAGCTTTGTGAAGGATCCGCCTTGCACGATCAGAAAAATGATTATTGATATGAAAAAAAATTAGGACTTAGATTGATATTCTTAATACATAATTTACATATGTATATTTAATACCAAAATCCCATAAGTTACGAAGGAATTTACAGAAGATGTCAGGCAGAGTCTACCGTGATAGATATGAATATGTCTATACACTATCAATGCAATAATTGCAGTAAAACGTGTCTAGATTCAAAAATGATAAGCAGGTAATTTCTGACAAAAATGATAAGCAAAATTTATAATATGCAGATACGGTCGAAGTCCAGACTCACTAATGCATCCTAAAAACTACTGGTTAGACACACTAATGCAAATTCTGGTTCGCTAAGACCAACGCTCTGATGCCAACTATGACGACCCGCTAAAATCCCTATTGACGCAGCACATCATTCATCTGTCCCATTGCGAGGTTTGCCCTCTATATGATACATTTTACAAACATTGCATTCATTTCAAAAGACGCGCTTTCTATATAAGAAAGTTTTTAAATCAGTATACATTTTTAAAGCATGTACATAAATGTTTTCGACCTATGGTGATTTCTACATATAGACAATCCCAATAGATGATAGTTCATAATAATACATCAGTTGACTAAACAGTCAAAATATAATCCATATTAATGCATGAATGCAAAGTTTCCTTGAAAAATATGTCATGTAAGACTCCATGCACATAGCAGTTAAACAGCGGAAGCTTCTATATACCTGAGAATAAACATGCTTAAAAGTGTCAACCAAAAAGGTTGGTGAGTTCATAGTTTATCATAATCAATCATTTCCGTAATAGTAATAGACCACAAGATTTCAGTTTCCATAAATATTCGTACACTCGCAAGTGTATAAAAGTATTCTATAAGTTGTTGAGCACTTCGATAACCATACTTAAGAATTAATGTGGCATATTCCCTTTATTATGAAATCTCCCTACACTGTACCAAGTGTAGTAAAAAAGAAGTACTATGCAACCGTTTACGATACTAGAGCGACTAGCCCGGTTGGGGTTGTCAAACCCGATAGATCTATCAATAGGATTCACGCTTACATTCTCTTACAACATGTAAATATTAGTTACCAAGCTATTAGGGAAAAATATGCAAAGTGGTACAACTCAACGTAGAATATGTTTTTAGTACTTATGTCCATTTCGTAAAACAGTTATAAAATACGCATGTATTCTCAGCCCAAAAATATATATATAAAGGGAGCTATGAAAACTCACGTATCAATATTGTGGTTCAATATTGCAGGAAAAGTATGCAGACACAACGGAAATGATAAATGCAAGGTTAACCTTTGATTCACGAACAATACCCCCGATCAATACCCATAACCTCCTTATTTAATACCCATGAATTCCTTAGCTTTAAACCATTTGAAAAACCCATTTTGAAATCACTTGAACATAACCTCGTCGTAGTATTTTATGTATATTTTGTAACCATAATACTAATACTACTAATTAATAATAAGATTAAGAATAATAATATTAAGAATAATAATATTAAGAATAATAATTATAATAATAATAACAATAATATAGTTAATTACGGAGTAACATATGATCTATATGTGATATGTGTGATTTCAACTAGAACATGAACGTAGTATATATATAAGTAAATATAATAATATAACAATATTGAAATAGAATATAATATTATAATATTATAATAAAGTAATAATATGAAAATAATATGAAAATAAAAACGTGTGAATTAGAATTCAATAATATCTGCCGACAGTTTTCACGGACCGACATTTCGTACTCTGTTGCTAATAATTGACGGGTAAAAATATGAATAAAATTTCCACTTTTTATATTTGAATATATATATATATATATATATATATATATATATATATATATATATATATATATATATATATATATATATATATATATATATATATATATATATATATATATATATATATATATATATCTGTTTTGGTCTTAAGCTTTATAAATTTAGTTGTAAAAAGGTTCGTTTATAAAGTTTATAAGCGTAATATGTGTTTTTCTAGTTTTTGACTGGACAAAGATTTATAATATAATATTAACTTAAATATAATAATTTAATAAATATAATAATAAAATAATATTGAAATAAAATATAATAATATAATAATAAATTTAGAATCTAATATGAATCGTAAATTTTTGAAAAGTCGTATTTTTAAAATACTTCAGGGGTATTTTATGTAACTTATAATTAATAATTTCAATCATATCGTTTTCATGTGAATAGTAAATGAATTAATTTCATTTCATTTACTATTCAATGAATAGTAAATAAATTAATTTAAATTCAACTATTTAAGCTACACGTTGTTGTACTGTGTGCTTTACAAATTGTACATTTTTAATCTAACTTCATTTCTTAAAAAAAATTTCAAAAATTATATCATAGAAATAAAACGACTTAATACGTAAAATTTTTAATTTGAAATAGCATCGTTTAATAGTAAATTTTTATCATTTCATATATAAATATTATAAAATTTAGTTTTCTAGAAATAATTATATTCAAAATCATTTTATTAAGAGGTTATAATAACATAAATTATTATATCATAAAACATTTTCATTTAAGAAAGTAAAATCATATATATATCATGACGGGTTCGAGTTTTAAATTATAGGTTGTTTGTGAATCGTTGGGTAAAGTCCAATGGTTAATTAAATGTATGAAAAAATATTTTAATGCAACACATCAATTTGCTTATCTTGTCGGAGTTATCAGAGTTTAAATTTGACCAAAATTTCTGGGTCATGACAGTATAACACTCATTGTTAATATACTTAGTGAGATACTTACTTATCATAATCTCATGTTAACCATATATATATATATATATATATATATATATATATATATATATATATATATATATATATATATATATAACATCATGTAGTTTTTACGAATTTGTAACGTTCGTGAATCGCCGGTCAATTTGGGTGGTCAATTGTCTATATGAAACCTATTTCAATTAGTCAAGTCTTAACAAGTTTGATTGCTTAACAAGTTGGAAACATTTAATCATGTAAATATCAATTTCATTATATATATATATATATATATATATATATATATATATATATATATATATATATATATATATATATATATAAACATGGAAAAGTTCGGGTCACTACAGTACCTACCCGTTAAATAAATTTCGTCCCGAAATTTTAAGCTGTTGAAAGTGTTGACGAATCTTCTGGAAATAGGTGCGGGTATTTCTTCTTCATCTGATCTTCATGCTCTCAGGTGAACTCGGATCCTCTACGAGCATTCCATCGAACCTTAACAATTGGTATCTTTTTTTGCTTAAGTCTTTTAACCTCACGATCCATTATTTCGACGGGTTCTTCGATGAATTAAAGTTTTTTGTTGATTTGGATTTCGTATAACGGAATAGTGAGATCTTCTTTAGCAAAACATTTCTTCAAATTCGAGACGTGAAAGGTGTTATGTACAGCTGCGAGTTGTTGAGGTAACTCAAGTCGGTAAGCTACTGGTCCGACACGATCAATAATCTTGAATGGTCCAATGTACCTTGGATTTAATTTCCCTCGTTTACCAAATTGAACAATGCCTTTCCAAGGTGATACCTTAGGCATGACCATCTCTCCAATTTCAAATTCTATATCTTTTCTCTTAATGTCCGCATAGCTCTTTTGTCTACTTTGGGCGGTTTTCAACCGTTGTTGAATTTGAATAATTTTCTCGGTAGTTTCTTGGATTATCTCTAGACCCGTAATTTGTCTATCTCCGACTTCACTCCAACAAATCAGAGACCTGCACTTTCTACCATAAAGTACTTCAAACGGCGCCATCTCAATACTTGAATGGTAACTGTTGTTGTAGGAAAATTCTGCTAACGGTATATGTCGATCCCAACTGTTTCCAAAATCAATAACACATGTTCGTAGCATGTCTTCAAGTGTCTGTATCGTCCTTTCACTCTGCCCATCAGTTTGTGGAAGATAGGCAGTACTCATGTCTAGACGAGTTCCCAATGCTTGCTGTAATGTCTGCCAAAACCTTGAAACAAATCTGCCATTCCTATCAGAGATAATAGATATTGGTATTCCATGTCTGGAGACAACTTCCTTCAAATATAATCACGCCAACTTCTCCATTTTATCATCTTCTCTTATTGGCAGAAAGTGTGCTGATTTGGTGAGACGATCGACTATTACCCAAATAGTATCATAACCACTTGCAGTCCTTGGCAATTTAGTAATGAAATCCATGGTAATGTTTTCCCATTTCCATTCCGGGATTTCAGGTTGTTGAAGTAGACCTGATGGTTTCTGATGTTCAGCTTTGACCTTAGAACACGTTAAGCATTCTCCTACATATCTTGCAATATCGGCTTTCATACCCGGCCACCAAAAGTGCTTCTTGAGATCTTTGTACATCTTTTCCGCTCCGGGATGTATTGAGTATCTGGTTTTATGTGCTTCCTTAAGTACGATTTCTCTCACGTCTCTAAACTTTGGTACCCAAATTCTTTCAGCCCTATACCGAGTTCTGTCTTTTCGAATATTAAGATGTTTCTCCGATCCTTTGGGTATTTCATTCTTCAAATTTCCCTCTTTTAAAACTCCCTATTGCGCCTCCTTTATTTGAGTAGTAAGGTTAGTATGAATAATTATATTCATAGTTTTTACTCGTATAGGTTCTCTATCCTTTCTGCTCAAGGCGTCAGCTACCACATTTGCCTTTCCCGGGTGGTAACGAATCTTAAAATCGTAATCATTCAACAGTTCAATCCACCTACGTTGTCTCATATTCAGTTGTTTCTGATTAAATATATGTTGGAGACTTTTGTGGTCGGTATATATAATACTTTTGACCCCATATAAGTAGTGCCTCCAAGTCTTTAATGCAAAAACAACAGCGCCCAATTCCAAATCATGAGTCGTATAATTTTGCTCATGAATCTTCAATTGTCTGGACGCATAAGAAATTACTTTCGTTCGTTGCATTAATACACAGCCGAGACCTTGCTTTGAGGCGTCACAATATATCACAAAATCATCATTCCTTTCAAGCAATGACAATATAGGTGCCGTAGTTAACTTTTTCTTCAACAATTGAAACGCTTTCTCCTGCTCATCCTTCCATTCAAATTTATTCCCTTTATGCGTTAATGCAGTCAAGGGTTTTGCTATTTTGGAAAAATCTTGGATGAACCTTCTGTAGTAACCATCCAGTCCTAAAAAATTGGCGTATATGCTTCGGAGTTTTCGGGGTTTCCCACTTTTCAACGGTTTCAATCTTTGCTGGATCTACCTGAATACCTTCTTTGTTCACTATGCGTCCGAGGAATTGAACTTCTTCCAACCAAAATGCACACTTTGAAAACTTAGCGTACAGTTTTTCTTTCCTTAACAACTCTAGCACTTTTCTCAAATGTTCTTTGTGCTCTTGGTGATTCTTTGAGTAAATAAGTATGTCATCGATGAAAACAATGACAAACTTGTCAAGGTATGGTCCACACACTCGGTTCATGAGGTCCATGAACACAGCTGGTGCATTAGTCAACCCAAACGGCATAACCATAAACTCGTAATGACCGTAACGCGTCCTAAAAGCAGTCTTTAGAATATCATCCTCCTTCACCAGCATTTGATGATACCCAGAACGTAAATCAATCTTCGAATAAACCGACGAGCCTTGTAGTTGATCAAATAAGTCGTCGATAATCGGTAATGGGTAGCGGTTCTTGATGGTAAGTTTGTTCAACTCTAGGTAGTCGATACACAACCTAAATGTACCATCCTTCTTCTTGACAAACAAAACAGGAGCTCCCCACGGTGATGTGCTTGGTCGAATCAAACCATGCCCTAAAAGTTCTTGTAATTGGCTCTGTAGTTCCTTCATTTAATTGGATACAAGTCTGTATGGAACACGAGCTATTGGTGCAGCTCCTGGTACAAGATCTATCTGAAATTCAACGGATCGGTGTGGAGGTAGTCCCGGTAATTCTTTCGGAAATACATCGGGAAATTCTTTTGCGACGAGAACATTATTGATGTTCTTTTCTTCGGTATTGACTTTCTCAACATGTGCTAGAACGGCATAGCAACCTTTTCTTATTTGTTTTTATGCCTTCAAATTACTAATAAGATTTAGCTTCGCGTTGCTCTTTCCTCCGTACACCATTAATGGTTTTCTCTTCTCGTGCATAATGCCTATCGCATTTTTGTAACAAACTATCTCTGCTTTTACCTCTTTCAACCAGTCTATGCCAATTATCACATCAAAACTCCCTAATTCTACTGGTATCAAATCAATCTTAAATATTTCGCTAACCAGATTAATTTCTCCATTCCGACATATATTATCTGCTGAAATTAATTTGCCGTTTGCTAATTCCAGTAAAAATTTATTATCCAAAGGCGTCAATGGACAACTTAATTTAGCACAAAAATCTCTACTCATATAACTTCTATCCGCACCCGAATCAAATAAAACATAAGCAGATTTATTGTCAATAAGAAACGTACCCGTAACAAGCTCTAGGTCTTCCTGTGCTTTTGCCGCATTAATATTGAAAACTCTTCTGTGGCCCTGCCCATTAGTATTCTCCTGATTCGGGCAATTTCTAATAATGTGGCCCGGTATTCCACATTTATAACAGACTACGTTGGCATTACTTGCTCCGACACTACTTGTTCTGACATTACTCCTTTCGACACTATTTGTTCCTTTAGTTCTGTTATACATTGGTCCGTAGACCTCACACTTTGTCGCGCTATGACCATTTCTTTTACACCTATTGAAAAATGTTTTGCAGAACCCCGGGTGATACTCTTCACACCTTTGGCATGGCTGTTTCTGATTATTGTTGTTGTTGCGGTTGTTATTGTTTTTGGGACGATTATTGTAATTGTTGTTGTTGGCACGTTTGTTGTAGTTCTTGTTGTTGGGATTACGATTGTTGTTGTTGCGATTTATGTTGCGGTTATTGGGATAGTTGTTGCGATTGTAGTTGTAATTGTTGTTGTTGTTGTACTGGTGACTCTTGTCACTGCTTTCCTCCTACTTCCTCTTGAGTTGTTTCATGTTGGCTTCTTCGGCCGCCTGTTCTTTAATTCTTCCCTCAATCTGATTTATGAGTTTATGAGCCATTTGACTTGCCTTTTGTATGGAAGCGGGCTCGTGTGAAGTCACATCTTCTTGAATCCTTTCTGGTAATCCTTTTACAAACGCGTCGATCTTCTCTTCTTCATCTTCGAACGCTCCCAGACACAATAGGCACAACTCTGTGAATCATCGTTCATACGTGGTAATGTCAAACCCTTGTGTTCGTAACTCCCTAAGCTCTACCTTGAGCTTATTGACCTCGTTTCTAGGACGGTACTGCTCGTTCATCAAGTGCTTGAATGCTGACCACGGTAGTGCGTAAGCAGAATTTTGTCCTACCTATTCAAGATAGGTGTTCCACCACGTTAACGCAGTAACTGTGAAAGTATGTGTAGCGTACTTAACTTTGTCCTCTTCAGTACACTTACTTATGGCAAACACCGATTTGACCTTCTCGGTCCACCATTTTAATCCAATTGGACCCTCGGTTCCATCGAATTCTAGAGGTTTGCAGGCAGTGAATTCTTTGTAGGAGCATCCTACACGATTTCTTGTGGAATTAGTTTCACTGCTAGATCCAGAGTTATTGTTATTTTGCATCGCAGCCTGTAATGCGGCTATGTTTGCTGCAAGGAAAACACGAAAATCTTCCTCGCTCATGTTCAAATTCTGACGAGTCGTCGGTGCCATTTCCTTCAAAAATAGCCAAAAGAATTGAGTTAATCATATAGAATTTAAGAGTAGTCAATAGTATTTCGTAGCATAATATGAACTTATTTATAAAAGCTTTTTCTTCATATTAGCATTTTATAATTTTAATTCGGGTATTACCTACCCGTTAAGTTCATACTTAGTAGCTACTATACAATTCAACTACTACGATTCTATATGAAAAACTTATTACAATAGTATTTCACGTTCAAACTTTTATACAATATTTTACAAACATACAATACCATTATTATACATATAGGATGAAATATTACACATAATAACTTTAATACAAGGCAGTTGCGAAGACAAATCTAGTTAATACGCAAGTCGTTCAGCAAAGTCAATAAAGACACGTAATTCATAAGTCCATAAACAAGTCATGCATTCGGGTTTTACTAGTATTATTTCTCATCCTTGGTCTTGTGGAAAATAACCGTTGTGACCGTTGGCTAGACAGCATGTTGTAACATCGTCAAAAGGACGAGGGTTACGTAATGCCCAACAGCCCCGTAACAATCTAAAAACCTTGTTTCTCACCTCAACTATCGAGTCCGTCACTTGTGGGAATATTTTATTTAAAAGTTGCAACCCAATGTCCTTTTTCTCAATTTAGTGAGAAGCGAACATTATTAACCCGTAAGCATAACATGCTCCTTTATGTTGCATGTTAGAAGCTCTTTCTAAAGAATGGAGTCCTATGTTGGGATATGTTGAGTCAAAATAGGTTCGTAACCCGTAGCGTAAAATTGCATCTGGGTTTCCCGCACTAAATGCCTTAAAGAAAACTTGGCGTAACTTAAAGTCTCCCCAATGTGATATACCTCATCTTTCAAAGGAAAGCCTTTTATAAACTAAGGCATGCCTGGAATGTCTTTCAAATGTTCGACAAACTAATTTTACCGTAAATAATTGTGCTGATGAATTCTGCCCGACTCTAGACAAGATTTCATCAATCATATCCCCTGGTAGGTCTTCTAAAATTTTTGGTTGTTTATCCTTAACGTCCATTTTTGTTTTTATACTGTAAAATAAACAAGGATTAGATTCGTAAAAGATAATTAACAAACAATACAAGCAATTTTTACATATAACATAAAAATGCAAACATACTACAATACATATATTACACAACATGATTACAACTCTTTATTCCGACTCACTCGTTTCTTCTTCTTCGGACTTGGTTCGTTTCGCTAATTTCCTAGGAATATATGGTGCTCCCCTAATATGAGCCGTTCTTTTCTCAAATGGTGTAGAAAAACCTGGTGGCTTAGATGTTCCCGGGTTATAGTGAAAGTTTAAGAAATATGGGTGCTTACGGTACACCCCATCAGGGTACTTCATGTTAACATAAAGTTCATCAGTTTTGGGCTCGGGTTTTTGATGTGTGCGAGGTGTAGTACGAAATACTATTATTTTTATTACAAAATACGATACAATTTACACAAGTTTTATTTATTTATATAGATGGGATATACTTATACCTTGCTACAACACTTATAGGCAGTGTACCTAATCGTAGAGTAGTGTAGTTTTTAGTAAGTCCGGTTCGTTCCACAGGGAGCTAGCTGAGTGTAACGCTATATTTTTAACAACTATATTTATATAAAATATCTATAATTATATATAGTAATATTATTATAAAAGGGGGGTTTTTACCGCTTAATGACCGCTTTGTCGATTTTATATTTTAAGCGTAAAGATAAATGACGATAATATAAATGACAGAATTTAAATTGCGATAAAGTAAATTGCAGTAATTAAAATGACAGTAAATAAAGGTACGATGAAATATGAAATAAAAGTATTATGCTTATTTAAACTTCCGTAATCATGATGTTTGACGTTTTGATTTTAATTGTTACCCGGGTTAATTGTCATTTGTCCTGGATTATTTGATACCTACTTGGTTTTTGTCCATAATAGTCCATTAATTCGATTTAAATAAACCCCGTCTTTTGTCAATAGTCCACAAGTGTCCACAAGTGTCCACAAGGTACATTGGACCAAACCTTAATTATGGTTCAAAATCTAATAACCCCGTCTTAATATTTAGTCTAACATCACGATTACTTCGATTTAAATAAACATAATAATAACTTAGTTACGAGACATTAATTTAAAAAGGTTGAACATAACTTACAATGAGTATTAATCGCGTAGTGTTACACGGACAGAATTTTGACTTACAAACTTAAAACATTCGCCACTATAACCTTATTATTATTATCTTAATATTAAAATTATAATTCTAAAATATATATATATATATATATATATATATATATATATATATATATATATATATATATATATATATATATATATATATTTGAAAGAGACAGAGAGTTGTGTTGGGTATATATTGTATATAACTCGTCCGAAAAATAGACTTTTTATAGAACTTGGCCTGCTACAGTAACTCATGCGGTCGCATGAGTTTTGTGCCTTCTGGCTATGCGATCGCATGGCCATCATTTCCTGGTCACATACTTTTTGGCTCCTAGCTTTTCAACTTATTTATTTAATATATATAATATATATAATTTTATATAATTATATATATATTATATTATATTCATGTGCATAGTTGATTTGTAATTTTAGCTCCGTTGCGTCGCGCGTTGATAGTTGGCCCAGGTCCCGGTTCCGGATTTTCGAACGTCTTTTCGTATGCTTAGATATCTTATATTTTGCATTCCGCGGCTTATACTCTTGTAAATTTTAGACGTTTCTCATCAATAAATGGAACCACTTGAATTATATCTTGTTCATTTGAGATTTTTGGTCATTTGCGTCTTTAAATCGTCGTTTTCTTATTTTGTCTTCGGACTTATTTATTTAAACGAATATTACATAAAAATAGAACAATTGCAACTAAAAACTTTACATGTTGGAAGGATATTGTGCCTAAATATATGTTCATTTGGAGCACTATCAAATATCCCCACACTTGAGCGTTGCTTGTGCTCAAGCAATACAGAACTTGAAATAAAATCACACTTCACTCGAATTACTTTTTTTATTCTCACACTTTGTACATCAGTGATTTTGATACAGCGGTATAAACAATGATAGTAACGATGTGGTTTACAGTCCCACATGACTATAAAAATTTAGATCCTTAAAAGAAATTGGATCTTTATGAAAATATTTGATCTTTTGAAAATTCATTCTAGCTTTTACCCTAGATAAGTTTTCTGGAATAACCCTTCACCGGTGTTTGCAAAATATTTTTGTGGGTTTTGTGGGTTTCAGTTTTGAAAATTTTAGCTCAAAAACTTATGGTTTTGTGTCACCCACTTGCTAATCCTTGTATTAGGAAAGCACACGTCCAGTATACTTGTTCCGTATATTAGCTTTAGATAAACTACCGTCCGGTTGTAAAGGAAAGCATTGAACAAGTAACTGTTAAGGCAATGTCTAATGACATGCAGATGTTCATGGTCTAAAACGTGTGGGATGCAATTACTATCCTTTGTAGGAGCAATAGTAAAGATTACCCTATAATTTTTCAGTCTGGCACAAGGTCCTGTCTTCGACCATGCTATGCAACCACCGTTCTTACGGTTGACACCCGATTTGGTTCAGGTGACCTAATGAATTCCGGTGAATTCTTAGGATTTTACGTTCAATGGTAATGAACGCATTGAAAACAGGTTTTCAGAAAACAATTCGGTTTTAATTTGATCAAAATATTTTCTCGTTCAAGCTCGAGTTTAGATATCATTGAATTCCATGAGTTTGTAATTCTCAATCTTTAAGGTCAATCTCAAGGATTGAGTAATATCAGGCTTAAAAGCTGATTTTTAATCTTTAAGGAGATTATCCTTTTTGGGGGTCTGATTCATTAGTCTTATCAAGCTAATTTGCACGACGCCCTCCCCATTTTACGAGACAGATCCTCTCATGGTTAGGATAAGTCTGACCACTTGGCGACCCTGTTTGATGCTGAGGTCCGTGGATTTCCTACTGATTTTAGAGATGACTTTTTTAGATTTTTCGTCAACCTACAGCTGGTCTGGACGACAACTTCTTGACCTAAATCATGAAGCGCGTGTGTTTTTCGGAAAACTTTACTTCCTTTTAATGATGGAATTGATTCATCGTGTAGATCCATCTTTCTTTCAAATATATTACAGTAAATCGGGTAAAACTGATTAGTTTAGTCCAAAGCAAAAGTACCTGTAATAATCTAGTACAAACATATGTGATATGTGTTTTAAATAACTTGGTAAATTCTTCCCACGCTTAGCTTTTATTTATTTTTTTTCTTTGCCTTTTTATTCTCCTCTATTCCATTTTAAATGAATTTTAACGTTCTGGGTTGTTTCTCCATTTATGTTCTCTCCGAGGTGACAATAATTTCGGTATTATCACCTAGTTTTATCGTTCATAAATATGTATAAACATGATTTTAAATTCATTTAGTTAAAAAATTTTCAAGTTTTCACAAAATTTGGCAATTAAACTAAGTGTAAACCCGAGAGAATTTATAACCCTTCTCCACACTTGAGATCATGCAATGCCCTCATTTGCATGAAATCAGACTATAATTATAAATTCATGAGGGTGATTAGTGTAGAAAAGTGATTAAAAATACCGACTTTGCAAACATATTATTTTATATCACATTTGATATTTTGCGTCTTGTCGTCAAAATTAGTAGCTTTTGCTGAACTTAATGTCAGTCTTTGAAAATACGCTATTTTACCATGTTTTGTACATAAGATAAACTACAAACATACATAATATTTTTATTATATATTTTTTTATATAAAACCTTTATTTATTAAAACAATTTAAATGAATAATTTTTTAAAAATTTGTTTCCTTTTACTTTAGGTAGTTTCGGTATGTTTGCCTAGTCCGTCCCTCGACAAAATTTAAAATTTGTCGTTTTTAAAGCGATTGTTTTAAAAGCAATGATTTTTGGGTTTTTTAATTTTTTTTTTTGTATACTTTAGATCAATAAAATTAAAAATAATGATAATAAAATTTGTCGCCCCGCCCTCGGGTAAAGCAATTTCGGTTCCATGACCTAGTCTTTAACTTACGACGAATTTTAGAAATCATTTTTTTAAACTTAATGAAATAAAGTAATTTTTGTTTTTTTAAAATCACACAAAAATTAAATTTAAAAATGTCTATTAATTTAATACAAAACCTACAAAACAAAAATTCAGAATGGGGGGAGAAAACTAGTTCTTTAGTGTCTGCTAGTGGAAAAGACCAATCGGATTCTATTCTCGGAACTACACGAGAACAGAATAAGTAACTCTAGACAGTATTTTCTTTTTAGAACATTTGAATCTCCCCACACTTAGGTAGCTGTGGTGTCGAAATTGTGATTAACTTCATTGTCAATTTCTCTTGGACCATAATCAACTTGCATATCTGTGACTTTTGCTTTAAGCCATTTGTCGGATTCTTGTGTAATATCCACAAATTCAACTAGTTTTGCCTTTTCTTTAGGCGATAGATTGGATACTAACCGGTTACATAACTTAAAGTTCCCCTTGGTTCTAGCATCGCGAATCCGTTTAATAAGTTTCTTCATTGAACTATTAATAACGGGGTCATTTAATTTCGTATCAACAACGGGGTTCTTTGTTATCAGGTGATCATTAGGTGTTACTTCATTTTCCCCACACTTAGGCGTTTTATTATTGTTAAGCACTACCGTTGGATTTGGTAAAACAATATGATTCTTACCAATCGTTTTTGTTAGTTCAACGATTTTGGTTGGTGGAGATTTAGACTTTCGACTCACAAAGGTGATCGATTTTTCATCATTACTAAGTGTCATTCTACTTCTCTTACATCAAATAACGCCCGGTGGACGCTAAGAATGGTCGACATAAAATTAGAGGAATGTTTGAGTCCTCTTCTATGTCAATGACAATGAATTCGACTAGAAAGGTTAAATTACCCACGTGAACGGGTAGGTTGTCAGCAATTCCAACTGGGTGCCTAATGGTTTGATCAAAGAGTCGGACACTCATCTCTGTTGGACTTAACTCACCTACTCCTAATCTCTTATTTAATGAAAGAGGCATAACACTCACACTCGCACCTAAATCTGCTAGTGCATCATACATGACACAATCACTAAGTAGACAAGGAACAATAAATTCACCCGGATCACCCAACCTGGGTGGAGGTTTCGGTGGAACTGTCTTCACCGGGTTTACTTTTACGGTTTTTGTTTCTTGTACTTTCTTATTCTTCTTCTTCTTTCCAGAGGTATCACAAACTTTATTACCTATCATTTGCTCATACTCAACTCCTTTTCTTGGAAACGGAATGGGTGGTCTGTATGGTGCCACCACTGGCTTTACATATTCGGGTGGTGGTGGTGGTGTTGGTGTTGTAACTTCTTCATTGTTACTCACATCGAAAACCTTCCCATCTTCTGATGCTGGTTTTTCAGAATTTGTTGAAACCATATTAACATTTTCATTCCGAGGATTTACTTCAGTATTACTCGGTAGCTTTCCTTGTTCCCTCTCACTCATCATGCTAGCAAGGGTACCTACGTGTTTTTCTAGATTCAAAATGAAAGCTTGTTGAGTTCTTAATGACTGATCAAATGTCTCATTCGTTTGGGTTTGAGATGTAATAAATTGTGTTTGAGATTCCATTAGCTTTGCCATCATTTCTTCCAGATTTGGCTTTTTCTCTTCAGCTTGTTGTGGTGGTTTATATAAGCTAGGTTTTTGTTGATTGAAAGTGTTGTTTTGAGTTGATTGGTTATTCGGACCTTGTTGGTTGTATGAGTTATTGTTGGGTCCATTTGGATTGTAAAGAATGTTTTGATTTCGATTGAAGTTTGGCCTTGGCTGTTGATAATTATTTTGATAATTATTTCCCGGCCTTTGGTTCGTGTAGGAAACATTCTCACGTTGTTCCATCGTTTGCTCGATGTGACAATCTTTTGTTAAGTGTGGTCCACCGCATTGCTCACAACTGATTCGTATTGCGTGAATATCTTTAGTCATCTTTTCCATTCGTCTCTCAAAAGCATCTATTTTTGCGAAAACGGAATCGGAGTTATGGCTAGAATCGGCTCTAGCCGCTTTAGATGAACGAAAGATATCTTTTTCTTGGTGTCACTCATGAGAGTGGGATGCTGTGTTATCAATAATTTTGTAAGCTTCAGTTGCGGTTTTCTTCATAATGGAACCACCGGCTGCTATGTCGATGTCTTTGCGTGTAGCAACGTCGACACCTTGGTAGAATATTTGTACTATTTGATAAGTATCTAAACCGTGTTGAGGACATCCTCTCAACAACTTTCCAAATCTTGTCCACGCCTCATATAATGTTTCATTTGACTTTTGCGCGAATATAACAATTTCTCCTTGAAGTCTCACGGCTTTAGATGCCGGAAAGAATCTTTTAAGAAAATTTTCAACTAAAACATCCCATGTATCAATCGCCCCTTCAGGTAACGATTCTAACCAATCTTTGGCTTCTCCCTTTAAAGTCCAGGGAAACAACATGAGATAGATCTGTTCATCCTCAACTTCTCTGATTTTGAATAGAGTACAGATCCTATTAAAGGTACGAAGATGTTCGTTTGGATCTTCTTTTGGCGTACCACTATATTGGTATTGATTATTTACCACGTGTAGGATTTGTCCTTTGATTTCATAATCTGGCGCATTAATGTCTGGTTTAATAACGGCGTGACCTTGGCCAGTGCGTGTGACTCTCATTCGGTCTTCCATACTTAGAGGTTCTGTTACTTCCATAATTGAATTTGTTGAATCTAAATCACTAGAGGATTCTGATTTAATAGTTTCTTCCTCGATAATCTCTGGATGAGTGATTTGTGGTTCAGGAGGAATGATTAGTGGTTCAGGATCTCTGAATTGTCCTTGAATATCCTCCGGATTCTCAATTGTAAGGTCTGGTTCAAAAATGGATTATCGGAAATTTGAATTTGAGTACTTGTTTGACTAGATGATGATTCTAAAGAAAAATCAAACAATGTTGGCTAGATGTCTTGATCGAGTTACAGGTGGTGAACGTATGAAAGGTGGTGAACGTTTTGCTCGGTGCATTCACTGAATATCCTATTAGTTATAAAAGATAAAAATTATATAAGTTATCAAATTAATAGACTTTTCTGATTTTGCCCACGTTTCGAATAGCCAATAGATGCAGCAGGTAGCCAGGACCCTTTAAATCGGAAGCCCACAACTCGCCACTAACAAATCCAACTATTACTATGAACCAGAAAATTTTGGATGTCTATCAATTTAACCACTTAAAATAATTTTTCGTCGAAGTTTAAAGAAGATAAAGAAAATTCTATGTCCTAAAAACTAGAGCGTCGAGAAATAAGAAAGAAAAAGAGTGTGTCGAAAAACGTCGAAAAATAAAAAGTCGAAAAAAATAAGAAAGTAGAGCGTCGGAACTTATAAGTCTAAAAACTAAATAAAAAAAGTTGCGCCTAAAGGTATTAAAGCTTAAAAGGAAATCTATATCCAAAACTGCAATAACTTAAAAGGCATTAAAATATATAAACGGCGTCGCAAAATTCTAAAGCGCCTAAATCTTAATCTAAAGAAAAAGCACTTAAGGGATTTTACGGCAAAGCCTAAAAACTAGAAATATAAAAATAACTACGGCAAAAACTAAAGTTAAAAGTTATTACGAATGATAAATATACAAATTACGAATTAAATGTTTAAAATATACAATTTATAAAAAGATATAAAAAGTAATAAAATTACTTATTTTTATAAAAATTTTATTTTTATATTATTATTTTATAAAAGTATATATTTTATAATTATAAAAATAATTAAAACTTAAAATACAAGCTTAAATAAACTAAAACTAATTAATATTAAACTAAACCCCTAATTAACTAATTAATTAATAATAATACGTAACCCTAATCGTACGGTACTAGGATCAGACGTGTCAGAAGATACCATGCGGTCGCATGGGTTTAGAGCATTAGGTTCACGCGATCGCATGGGCCTGGATTGCAGATCAGTTTTGGGCTTCGACTGATTCGGCCCAGTTTCTATTTTTTTTTATAATATTTTTAACACTTATTATAAATATAAAATATTTTTACGAAATAAGAAATAATATATTTTTTTTTCAAAAATATAGTTTTAATAAAATATAGCATTTTTCACCGAGTCCCCGGCAGCGACGCCAAAAACTTGATGTGTGCGAGGTGTAGTACGAAATACTATTATTTTTATTACGAAATACGATACAATTTACACAAGTTTTATTTATTTATATAGATGGGATATACTTAAACCTTGCTACAACACTTATAGGCAGTGTACCTAATCGTAGAGTAGTGTAGTTTTTAGTAAGTCCGGTTCGTTCTACAGGGAGCTAGCTGAGTTTAACGCTATATTTTAACAACTATATTTATATAAAATATATATAATTATATATAGTAATATTATTATAAAAGAGGGTTTTTACCGTTTAATGACCGGTTTTTCGATTTTATATTTTAAGCGTAAAGATAAATGACGATAATATAAATGACAGAATTTAAATTGCGATAAAGTAAATTGCAGTAATTAAAATGACAGTAAATAAAGGTACGATGAAATATGAAATAAAAGAATTATGCTTATTTAAACTTCCGTAATCATGATGTTTGACGTTTTGATTTTAATTGTTACCCGGGTTAATTGTCCTTTGTCCTGGATTATTTGATACCTATTTGGTTTTTCTCCATAATAGTCCATTGGTCATAATTATAAAATGCTCGTCAAATTAACCTTATTCCCGAAGTCAAATATTCCATCTAATTAGGGATTCGAACTGTAACAAGGTTTTAATACTTTGTTTAATAATTACACCAGGTTATCGCCTACACGTAATCCAAGGTTTTATTACTTTGTTAACAATTACACCAATTATCCTTGTATGTAATCCACCCCTGTTTTAATGAGATATGAATATCAATTTACCCACTTGATCAGAATGAATAATCAATTACCCAACCCGAATAATTAATTAAATGATCGTAAAAGATGTCGTATAAACGTCACTAAATCGAACATACATAATCATTTTAATAATTATTAGATTAACTAATTTGAAGATAGGTTCGACAGATTCTAATGAGTTGTCATTCGTTTAGACAATACCCCCTATCTATTAATAGTCAATAGTCTAATGTCCACAAGTGTCGGTCTGTTGTCCAAACCTTAATTATGGTACAAAATCTAATAACCCCATCTTAATATTTAGTCTAACATCACGATTACTTCGATTTAAATAAGCATAATAATAACTTAGTTACGAGATATTAATTTAAAAAGGTTGAACATAACTTACAATGAGTATTAATCGCGTAGTGTAACACGGACAGAATTTCGACTTACAAACTTAAAACATTCGCCACTATAACCTTATTATTATTATCTTAATATTAAAATTATAATTCTAAAATATATATATATATATATATATATATATATATATATATATATATATATATATATATATATATATATATATATATATATATATATTTGAGAGAGACAGAGAGTTGTGATGGATATATATTGTATATAACTCGTCCGAAAAACTGACTTTTTATAGAACTTGGCCTGCTACAGTAACTCATGCGGTCGCATGAGTTTTGTGCCTTCTGGCCATGCGATCGCATGGCCGTCATTTCCTGGTCACATACTTTTTGGCTCCTAGCTTGTCGACATATTTATTTAATATATATAGTATATATATACTTTTATATAATTATATATATATATATATATATATATATATATATATATATATATATATATATATTACATTATATTCATGTGCATAGTTGATTTGTAATTTTAGCTCCGTTGCGTCGCGCGTTGATAGTTGGCTCAGGTCCCGGTTCCGGATTTTCGAACGTCTTTTCGTATGCTTAGATATCTTGTACTTTGCGTTCCACGGCTTGTACTCTTGTAAATTTTAGACGTTTCTCATCAATAAATGGAACCACTTGAATTATATCTTGTTCATTTGAGCTTTTTGGTCAGTTGCGTCTTTAAATCGTCGTTTTCTTCTTTTGTCTTTGCACTTATTTATTTAAACGAATATTACATAAAAATAGAACAATTGCAATTAAAAGCTTTACATATTGGAAGGATATTGTGCCTAAATATATGTTCATTTGGAGCACTATCAGTTTTTCTATTTTGATGCCTTTTCCCTTTTCTTTTGCTTTTTCAAATCGGGTCAAGGTAATTTCTATAACATCATCGGAATCCTCATCGGGATCCGATTCATCAGAAAACTGGTAATTTTCTCAATATTTTGCTTCCTTGGCGGAAACACCATTGACCATTTTTAACTTTGGTCCATTGGTTGAGGATTTTCTTTTATTTAATCGTTTTTCTGTAGTTATTATTATTTCATCCTCCAAAACCTCTTCTTCTTCCGGTTCCTCTTCTTCCGGTTCCTCCTCTTCCGGTTCTTCCTCTTCTGGTTCTTCCTCGGAAATTTGTGAATCTTCCCAAAATATATTCGACTCTTCATTATTATTAGGTGAGTCGATGGGATTTGTACTAGAGTTAGACATCTATCACACAATATTAAACACGTTAAGAGATTAATATATCACATAATATTTACATGTTAATAATATATAGTTTCTAACAAAAAGTGTTAAGCAATCATTTTTAAAGAAAACACGGTCGAAGTCTAGACTCACTAATGTATCCTAACAAACTCGGTTAGACACAGACTAATACAATTTCTGGTTCTCTAAGACCAACGCTCGGATACCAACTGAAATGTCCCGTTCATATCGATTATAAATGTTTCATATTAATTGATTTCTTTGCGAGGTTTTGACCTCTATTTGAGACGTTTTTCAAAGACTACATTCGTTTTTAAAACAAACTATAACCTTTATTTTATCGAAAAGATTAAAAGGACACCACCTAGATTATCAAGAAATGATAATCTAAAAATATCACACTTTCACACGACCAATACATATTGGTTTACAATATTAATATTTAACAACAAAGTAAATCTCGAATACAGTTTTAAACAATATTATACAAGCATGCTGACACCAAATCTTGTCCATATTTTAGCATGCAACAGCGGAAGCTCTTAATAATCACCTGAGAATAAACATGCTTTAAACGTCAACAAAAATGTTGGTGAGTTATAGGTTTAACCTATATATATCAAATCGTAATAATAGACCACAAGATTTCATATTTCAATACACGTCCCATACATAGAGATAAAAATCATTCATATGGTGAACACCTGGTAACCGACATTAACAAGATGCATATAAGAATATTCCCATCATTCCGGGACATCCTTCGGACATGATAAAAATGAATTCGAAGTACTAAAGCATCCGGTACTTTGGATGGGGTTTGTTAGGCCCAATAGATCTATCTTTAGGATTTGCATCAATCAGGGGTGCACTAATTCTCAAAATTAGTGATGTTCCCTAATTCTTAGGCTACCAAGCAAAAAGGGACATATTCGGCTTCGATCATTCACCCATATAATGTAGTTTTGATTACTTGTGTCTATTTCGTAAAACATTTATAAAACTGCATGTATTCTCATCCCAAAAATATTAAATTTTTAAAAGTAGGACTATAACTCACTTTCACAGATTTTTACTTCGTCAGGAAGTAAGACTTGGCCACTAGTCGATTCATGAACCTATAACAAATATGTACATATATATCAAAGTATGTTCAAAATATATTTACAACATTTTTATTACGTTTTAATGATTTGAGTTTGTTAAGTCAGCAGTCCTCGTTAGTAACCTACAACTAGTTGTCCACAGTTAGATGTACAGAAATAAAGCAATATATAATATCTCGAATCAATTCACGACCCAGTGTCTACAAGTCTCGGACTCGATCACAACTCAAATTATATATATTATTTTGGAATCAACCTCAACCCTGTATAGCTAACTCAAGCATTACTACATATAGAGTGTCTATGGTTGTTCCGAAATACATATATATATAGATGGGTCGATATGATATGTCAAAACATTGTATTCGTGTCTATGGTATCCCAAGATTACATAATATATGTTAGAATACATGTATAATACAATATAAGTTAGTTAAGTTATGATTTGTATAGATTTGTTACAAATTTCACGTAGCTACAACAAGCAAAATTATCCAATCTTGTTTTACCCATAATTTCTTCGTTTTAAATCCGTTTTGAGTGATTCAAGTTTCTATGGTTTCATAATGAAATAAAATTTATGAAACTAAATAGAAAAAGTATAAGTTTATAGTCAGAAATATAGGTTACAAGTCAATATTGTAAGAGGTAGTCATTTCAGTCGAAAGAACGATGTCTTGATGACCATTTTGAAAAACATACTTTCACTTTGAGTTTAATCATGATTTTTGGATATAGTTTCATGTTCATAAGAAAAATCATTTTTCCAGAAGAACAACTTTTAAATCAAAGTTTATCATAGTTTTTAATTAACTAACCCAAAACAGCCCGCGATGTTACTACAACGGCGTATGTCCGGTTTTACGGTGTTTTTCGTGTTTCCAGGTTTTAAATCATTAATTTAGCATATCATATAGATATAGAACATGTGTTTAGTTGATTTTAAAAGTCAAGTTAGAAGGATTAACTTTTGTTTGCGAACAAGTTTAGAATTAACTAAACTATGTTCTAGTGATTACAAGTTTAAACCTTCGAATAAGATAGTTTTATATATATGATTTGAATGATGTTATGAACATCATTACTACCTCAAGTTTTGTGGATAAACCTACTGGAAATGAGAAAAATAGATCTAGCTTCAAAGGATCCTTGGATGGCTTGAAAGTTCTTGAAGTAGAATCATGACACGAAAACAAGTTCAAGTAAGATTTTCACTCGAAATAAGATTGTTATAGTTATAGAAATTGAATCAAAGTTTGAATATAAGTATTACCTTGTATTAGAATGATATCTTACTGTAAATAAGAAATATTTCTTGAGTTTGGATGATCACTCAAAATGGATTTGCAAGATTGGAAGTAAGTTAGCAAACTTGGAAGTGTTGTTGGTGTGTTCTTGAGTAGTTGTTTTGTAACTTGGTTTATGTATGGATTTATGAACTAGATTGAGCTAGATTTTGATGAAGATGTTGAATAACACTTAGAAAAATAGAAGAACACTTGAGAGAGAGTAGTTTGATGCATGAAAATTGAAATCAAAATGTGTTTGTGGTGTGCCTAGTTCACGTGAAGTATGGAGTCAATATAGGCTCCATTAGTTTGTTGTTTTGTTAGATATTTCTTGCTAGATGTTAAATGATGGTTCCACATGTGTTAGGTGACTCACAAGGACTGCTAAGAGCTGATCATTGGAGTGTTTATACCAATAGTAAATACATTTAGAAGCTGGGTATTGTACGAGTACAAATACGAGTGCATACGAGTAGAATTATTGATGAAAATGAATGAGGATGTAATTGTAAGCATTTTTGTTAAGTAGAAGTACTTTGATAAGTGTCTTGAAGTATTTCAAAATTGTATGAATACATATTAAAACACTACATGTATATACATTTTAACTGAGTCGTTAAGTCATCGTTAGTCGTTACATGTAAGTGTCGTTTTAAAACCATT